>NC_079164.1:36229096-36516596 GCF_947568905.1 Ostrea edulis
CATTTCCTTACACCGTGACGCCTTTCAAAAGATTTCGTTATGGTGTTATGCTTGCTTTCACTCAGCCACATACACTGTCCTGAGAGGATGTTCTATATATATGTTTTGGAATTTTCATACTCATTTTGTATTTCATAAAATACAATTATATATATTCTTGTGATATTCAACAATAGACACCTGTACACACGAGTATGTATAATTAATACAATAGAAGTTTTATACGAGTAACTTATAGATCAATACATAATACATTTTCAACATGCTTCACTGCAGTCATAAAAACAATATATATAATTATATATAGTTGTACAATTATGAATATTTAAAATGAAATCCTCAAAAACTCATTATAATCATTTCTCTTTTTCAATGAATTTCCTGATGCAAAGTTACACGTACTATTAATAAATGATACATGACTTAAAACTTGGGAAATCTTGTGACAAATCACAATATGGAATAATTATTTCTGTTTCATCATTAGTCTTTATTTACCCCACCCACCAACCCCTACATCAATCTTGCAACTGTTGATTCAATTTTGGACTAATCAATAAGACTGAAATCAAAATGCAATTGTGAAAAACTACCCGAATCACGAACGTAGTCAATTGTGGCAAATTTGACCTTGATGGATGACCTCCAGTAGTCACAAAGCAATGAGCCAGGCCCCTCGGGCCTGGATTTCTTGAAAAGAACTGAAGTCCAAACTTGGACTTCAGCCTGAGATTTTACTCAAGTTTTGACTGCTCAAATAAAGAAATCTTAAACTTAACTCTAACTTAGGTTTGAGATTTTTTCGAGAACTCCAAACCTGATGACTGAGTAATAAGTCTCTATCTGACATAGTTAAAAAGCTATGACCAATGTTAAAGTTGCAGACAAACAAAGAGAAACAGACAGAAAACAATATGCCCTTCTTTGATCTCTGAAAGTTCTGCTTAGGTTTTGTAACGATGTGTTTCCAGCATTTTTACATCTTACACAAGTTTACTTTGATAATGTAGAAACACTCTTCAAAGTGACTTCTATATACACTAAACCATGTCAATATCATTTGGAAAGAGGTTTTTAACTTTTTACATTCAAATATCAAAAGTTCTACTAATGTCAAAGTGCTATGTCCAAACATTTCCTGTATTGAACAAGAAAATGTCCAATCTAATTAAAATTAGATGTTAGATCTGCTCACATACAAGATTGTGTGAGCGGATCTAACATCGAATTTTAATTAGATTGGAGTTCGCTGGCTGCATGACTGACATCTGTGGAGTGCGGCTCTTGTTCTCTGTAAACTTTAATGCAAGAGATGTTTTTTTTTTTACGTCATACTTCATTTAACGCATTTTGAATTTCCTGTCCTGTTTCACACTTGACAGCTTGGAACTTACTTACTGCTTTGTCATATGTTAATCGATGCGTAAATTCAAAATTGGACATCATCATGTGATGTAACAGAAATTCCTTGAAATCTATAAGGCCACTAAATGATGATCTGTACTTTAAGCAATTAATTTCTAAATGAAGGTAATGGCAACAGAAATTGTAATGAAAACATTCAAATGTAATTGTAATCTAATGCATTACATTTCAAAGTAACTGACCCCAGGTATGCTAGTTTGTCATCACAAATCTCTTGTTACCACTCTTCACACCATCAGTACATGTATTGTCATTGAGTAGTTCATGTCTACATATCATGTTACAGTTTTCATATTGTATAGTTGAAAGAATAAAATATCATATACTGTCGAATCATTAAATTTTCTTTTGGGGGGGAGGGGGGCAATGTCCGTGGACAGTAGGTATTTTACTGTTTTGTTGGGATGTAATTTCCTGGGTATGGTTTCTCTACATTGAAGAATTGTGTATTTCGTTGTGGTTTGAAATTCATGGGATAAGATTCCCCACGAAATCTGAGTCCCCACATAATCTAATGATTCCACAGTATTGTAATACAAGTATATATAAACCAAGATGATACCTGCTTTGAAAGGTTTTGGTGACGAGTTCAGGATCACTGTGAACACATTACAAATTCATATATATTATCACTACAGTAACTTAATTCAAAGAGTCGGATCACATCAAGCTAACAGGCACGGATCATCAGATCTAACAAGATGTGAAGCGTCTCGTTTGATCTGATGATCTGCGCCTGTCTATGTGTTCCAACTCTTCAGATCAAGTTACTGTAGTAATGATAAATTTATCATATACCCCCTTCTGTATTTTTATACACGTTTATGAGATAATGCATGCATTCCAAATTATCAAAAACACAAACATTCAGTGAAATTATTTTTTCTTTACAGTTTTTGTTTGTTAAGCAGTGGATCATTTTCCACAAAATCCGTGCACTGATGTATTGTGATGTCATCAGTTTCAGAGAGACATGATCTGGAAAGTTGGATCACACTCTGTGAATTGAACAGTACTGATACATGAAAAATTGGTGGGTATATAATAAAAAGCAATGTAACTTGATTAGCCACATGCCTTAAAAGTCATTAAATAAGTCTTCTAATTAGAATGTGACCACATTAATTGTACATACTACAACACAATAATAACCAGGCCACAGACATGACCTATTTCACCTCGTATTCGGTGTAATTCATTGTACTCAATGAGATTTTCGTTATCTTTAGATTACTTCTGAAAATCAGTTTGTTGTCACTGGTAAATCATTATAAGTGTGTTTGCTGTAATGCGTGTTGCAGTAAATAATACTTGTTGAACACCTATATATGTAGCTTTGCAATGGGCGTATGCCTTAGCATGTGTGAAGGTTCGTAAATAAATGCTATTAGTAGTAATTTTAGACATCAATCAAATGGGTTCATATCAAAGTACATCCACAGATTAAAAAACATCCCACTAATAATAGGAATATGCTAAAAAATAAACACTTATAAAATAAGTCATGTAACTTTTTGGCATATCAAAACTTATCATGATACACATGTATTTACATACAAACATTTTGATATTTCATACTGTAATATGCATCTCTTCTGTGATGGAGGTACATTTTATCTTGATTAAAATATACAGTTTAAAATACATTATAGTCTGGCAATGTAGAGGACAATAGGTTTAGGAAAAAGTCCTTTCTGTTTACATCAGCCAGCACATTTAAATAACGGCCATATTTAAAGAAGAATTTTTTTTTTAAAATAAGACAATTTCATCAATTTGCAAACATTATTTATTTCCACTTTGATGCAATCTATAGTTTTTAACATTAAACAAAGACAGGGAAATTTTATGTTTGTCTGGGTTATTTTATCGTCTAATAGTCTATTACAGTAAAAAGTACATTTTGATTTGTTATAAACAGAATTCATTATTTCCAATGAATTCATAACATTTAAAACTACAGGGAATGAAAATCACTTCACTGTAAGGCCAATTCAACTTAATTGATAGATTATCATCCCTGCCTGCCCCTCAAAAATTGGCCCGTCCCGAATTTTTTTATTTTGCAAAACTTGCGTTTTCCAGAATATTTTCATGTCCGACTCCGGTATTTACACTTCTTGATTACATTTCCGGTATAGGAACGTGAAAAGTCACGTGAAGAAAATTAATTTATATGGTTTTCTTATTTTCTCGCGTTCTTACAGACGTAAATCTTGAAGAAGTTAGGTATATTTCTGTTATATCCTTAAATTAAAGCTTAACCCGGAATTAGTGTATGAAAATAGCATAGATTGATATCCATCTGCCATTAAATGATGCGGATCTGTTGGGGAAAAAAAAACTTGTTTGTCTATAATATTTTTCTCAGAAAATAAAAATTAAAAAATAAAATCCTCCCACCCGCCCCATACTTTTTGCTGACCCTGGATGATAATCTACTATTTAAGTTGAATTAGCCTAAGCATGAATTCATTATAAGTGTGTTTGCTGTAACCATGTTTTACTGTAAGCATGAATACATTATAAGTGTGTTTGCTGTAACCATGTTTTACTGTGCTAAATTCATGTTTCCACACATCCCCTGAGACTACACAGCAACTGTCATTATCTTATCGCAGTACTGTTGGTACATACACATATATACCTTTTTTATCTCATCACATGGAAGAGACAAAAAAAAGAAAAGAAGGAAAAACGACTATTTAACAGCTCTTAAAATGCGTGTCAAGTAGTACTCAAACATTTCTCTACACTTTAACACTCTACATTAAAAACAACATTAAGGACAATACATGACACAATATCCTCCATACATGATAAAGAGGCGACCTTATACTTTTTCCTTGGGGGAGGGGGGGGGGGGGTTCTTTGTAGGTGTGGTTTAAAAAATATCAACTCTTGGTCATTTCTCAACTGACAAAATTTAGGGTAATTATTCAGAGAATCAGCAAAACAATAATTTACTGTACAATTGTCTGTACACAAGGTATATTACGACATATATGGCATATATTTCTCAAACATTCATACCTGCTTTGAATGGTTTAGGTGAAGTGTTCAGAACTTTGGGTGGCTTAGGAGCAACTGCTGGGGGGATCTTCCTTTGTGTGCCTGGCGAGTCATTTATATTTAATCCCTTAAAACTTCTCTCAATCCCATGCTGTGTCATTGTTTATGGTTTCGTTAAACAACCTTAAAAATATCAGTTATATCAATGCAAAAATGATTTTAATGTACTAACCATAATTGTCACATGTTATCAAATTACATTTGCTAATCAACATAAATTTTTAAATATATATGATAAACATGTAATACATCTTGAAGTGGGATGAATTTTCAATTGAATTCAATAGAAAAATTTCCCCAATGACAACTGCACTGTGAAATTGGAACTCTTTCCTGCATTTGCATGAAAACATCCTTAAGGTGGACAACCCTCACTTCACATGATAAGGAATAGCGTGCATTGAGTGCAACAAAATACAGTTGTCTTTGTGTTCATGTAAATTGTCTCCGATTCACTAATAGTACCACATTTTTTAACAGGACCCCATACCAAAAAAAAGGGGTAATTTATTTATTAACCCCAGTTATACTTGAAACATGATGCAAAGCAATACTCTTGAGTGGTTACTTTAAAGATCATTTACCCAATTTCTCTGAAAACTTTAGAATATAAAATGAATCGCTTTTCACACATGGGAAAATGTAGAATTTCTTAAAGATCAAAGTAAGTCTCATCAATAACTGTTTAGGTTTTGACATCATAAATATGAGGATGAAACATTGGAGCATGTTGATGTCCTCACGTGCTCCTGTCAGAATCCATATATAAACACCAATATATCTAGATACCTGTACAGTCAAGCTCAAGAGAGAGGTATTTGATCATAGACAATGAACTGAAATCGTTGCATCATTTAGAATATACTGCTCAATAATAAGATTTTGGAGTTCTACACACACAATTCATTCTCAATCCAAATTTACCCCTCCCCTGCGATTTTTCCTGCTATTTACCTGTGAAAGACGTTTCCGATCGGTCTTTGCTCATTAAATCCTCGATGATCACTTCAGCCTAGATAAAATCGGTGGATGTTTTTGCCTTGTTCTAGAAAAAAAGGATATTTACCCATTAAAGCGAGGAATTAGCGCATCTGTCAATGCCGAATCACTGCCATAAATGGAATAGTGGCTTCCGTGACGCATTTCCGCTAAGAAAGTCATGCAAAGAACGATAACTCGCGCAAAATATTACCTTTCTGTTTATGAATGGATGATCTGTTGGACCTGATCGCTAAAAAAATGTGTTGTTAATTTACAGTTGTAATATACCCCAAACTGACATAATGGTTTTTAATGTGCTTGTGGTTTTTTTTTCAAAACAGACAGCTTACCTCTAACGTTGCCAACACTGGACCAGGTTGGTCTGAAAGAAAGTATTCTAAGAATTTTAAGAATGCGTCATTTTGGGATTGCATTACAAATGCACGGAGCGGCGAATGCGTGATGACCCTGTCACATTCTTTCTTTTTTATGCTCTATAAATATACACTGAGTCATGCTTTCTTTTTCGATTGTGTAATTAGAAAAAAACCCATCTCTGTATGATCTAATTTCATTATTCAATCAGTATAGGCTAAGCCTAGATACTGCGATTCAATTTTTCGTGTGTATCACTATGGGTGGGTAGGTGGGGGTGAGTGGGATATTTGTGTTACATTTCTATTTTTATTTATGCTTCTTCTAAATCCTTATCCATTGTCTTCGTCTTTAATCTACGACAATACTCAATACTCCTAGAATCATATATACATGTATAGTCCCCCCCCCCCCCCCCCCCCCCGGTCCAGGCATATCCCCTTCTCCACTTTTCTTTTCACCCCTTTACTTTATGAGACTCTCTACCCGTTTTAAACGTGGGTAAATCTTAAAGTGACACTTGAGTAAGACGTTACTTAGCGGCCCCCTCCACCCCTCTTTCTCAGGTGTGCTGGATAGGCGGCACCTACCTGTGCAGGACTAGTATGAAAAGTTTCAGGTGTGTGTGGTACCAGATGTAGTATATAGGTTTCATTCCTACTCACCCCCTTTCTTTCTAGCGGAAGAGACTATCAAGTGAGTCTAGGAGAGAAATTGTAAAGACAAAACATTGTTTTAGGTATTTATAGGAACACCTATAATATTCAATGCTCTCTTTCGATTTATGAAGAAAAAAAAGTTTTGAGAAAAAATAATCTATTATCGATCCCCACTAAAGTGTATAGACCTAAACCTTTCGCATTCTGTTGGGACACAATTGTAAAAACGAACGATTTGTCATCAACGCAAGTCAAATAGTGAAAAATTATCTTCACATTACAAATTTTATCTTTTCTTACTCCCTCTCTCTCCTTTCTTTTCTCTCTATTTTCTCTTCTCTCTCCCCCTTTTCTCTCTTACACTTCTCTTTTTTCTCTCTCCCTCTTTTCTCTCTCTTACACCTCTTCTTTTCTCTCTATATCTCCCTCTTTTCTTTCTCTTACACTTCTCTTTTCTCTCTATCTCTCTTATTCCTCCCTTTATCTCTCTTACACATCTCTTTTCTCTCTGTGTCTCTTTTATCCCTCCCCTTTTCTCTCTTACACTTCTCTATCTATTTTCTCTCTATCTCACTCCCTCTTTTCTCTCTCTATTACACATCTCTTCTTTTCTCTCTATCCCACTCCCTCTTTTCTCTCTCTCTATTACACTTCTTTTCTCTCTATCTCTTTCCTCTCTATTACACTTCTCTCCCCTCTCTTTCTCTCTCTTTCCCCATCTCACTCTTTTCTTTCTATTTCGTGGTAGTTAGAGGTTAGCGTGTTCGCTTCAATTTGAGAGTCGCGGGTTCGATTCTCGACCCTGGTGCCACGTCAACCCTCCGACTTCTAACATAGGTAGTGACTGTTCCTTCACATCTAGCACCCGGCATTAGAAACGAAAGACAGGGATAATTTTGGATATGACCCTTAAAAAAAACCCACCCAGAGGTCCCGTGTCACGGTAGGCGTTGGTACATTAAGAACCCTTACTGTTACCGCATGTGCCATGCATAGCTCAAAGTTAGGGGTATTTCACCTAAAGCTGACACCGTCTCTATTCTCTAATTCTTGCAAGATACAAATAAACAGTCTTCTCTCCCCCCTCCCTCATTATCTAATTTGCGATTCTATATACATGTAGTTTACTCCATACATGTACAGGAATTGACATGCACTTATTTTGAAGCTCAAAATAATTACATGTACGGTTAAATCTAGAAATAGAATTCATGCAACGCTTAAAAGTACTCGACACGTTAAGGAGCTATTTAATTTGGGAAGAAATGTTTTGCTATGCTGCACAATCTACAGATAAAGAATATTTAGCATTATGTGCATGTGTCACCAAGTATATATAGAGACACTACTCGGTCTATTTAAATTAAAACCAGACCCGAAACTGAAACTTTATAACATCACGATGCTTTCATTATGACATGCTAAGTTAAAAAAGTTTTTAATATAAACCTTTCATATTTTAAACAAACGATAGTAGATGATTAATGAAAGACACCTATAGGATTTGTTCTGCCTGTCCAGTTCTCTGCATGTTTGTGATCACTTCCGTTGTGAAGATGATATCTTGAATAGTTTTAGCATAAAGCCTTTATATTTCATACCAAAGTACAGTGTAGTTGACTAATAAAAGAAGAAATTTATATATTTTGGAAGTTTGATACATTTCCATTATGAGACAATATCTTGGAAAAGTTTTCAACATACAGCTACAGAAAGCTGGCTGTAGAGATGACGTGTGCCATACCTCATTCATCGTCGGTTACCCACGGGTGCTTCTAATCGATTCTCTCTATAATTTCATCCACTCCCGGAGAAATAAGTAACAAAATCTTTTGTTTTCTTGGGAGAACTTTAATTTTTTCCAAAAACCCTTAGAATTTGCGTCATTTTTATTAATTTCACCTTATAAAAAATGATAGAAAATAGTACAAATGACTAAATAGGAGACATATTTCAGGCTCTATAAAACTTGTAAAATCCAGAAGCTTCCGGGGGCTTCGCCCCCCGGGCCCCCACCAGGGCTTTGCCCTGGACCCACTGGGGGCCTCAAGGCGGCCCCCAGACTCCCTGCCTCATATAGTGGCGTCCCTCGTAACCACAATTCCTGGATCCGCCCCTGCGAGTGGACTCAAAACCGTAGGCAGCGACGATGTTTCTCATTACGACTCGATATTTTGAACACTTTTTTTTTTTTTAGAGAAAGATTTCCTATTTCATACACAAGTGGTTAATCATTAAGGGAAGACGCCTATAGAATTTTAGGTAGTGAGGTCAAAGATCAAGGTTACAACAGACCTTACCACTAAGTTTATTACACTTAGAACTCTTATATTTATACAAAAGTAATTGATCTAGCAAGTTAACATGGAAATGCAGACCTGGGAAACATGTAAGTAGGGAGGGTAGTTCTAAGGACACCGGATACAAACAAAAAATAGATGCATGTGCTAATACATATTTTTTTGCCTCGGTTTGCTTGTATAAAATACAGATATAAAATTTCTAAATGATAAAATTTATTACACCTCCCTATGTGACTATAAATTTCCCCTTACTGTTTTGGACTTCATTGAAAAATCATGAAAATAAATCACATTTCATATGGTAAAGTGTAGTCAGTTTACTTATAAAAACAGAAATGTAGTTTTCATTGGCACCATTTAAAAAAAAGAAGAGTTTGTTTGTAGCAAGTGTCTTTGAGATAAAAATGTTCGGAAAAACTCTGAATTTAAATAATAAAATCAAAATTATACATCTATTAAAATTATACTTTTGCATTTCTATGCCTACTTTCTGCTTATTCAACTTTAGCTGAAACTTGATTAAAATTCTATTAACAGTTTGTAATCGCATTAAACATGTGGTATGTTCCAGACAGGACTAAGAGAATAGCAATTTAATTAAAATTAAATTTCATTTTATAAATTTGAATCCGCTATTGCTTCTCAAACGTTAGCGGATTCAAAACAGCTAATTTTAATTAGATTGAAAGAATTGACCATTTGATAGGGGAATAGCATATTTTGGGAAAAAATACTCTGTCTTCTTTAAAGTGCAAGTTCTCCTTCCATTCCTTCTGAATAAAATGCCCCCTCCCCTGTATATAGCTTAAGTAAACTTTGAACTTTCATTTTATACATTTGAAGTATGAGGGTGTGATTTTTAAAATTATGTAGTATAGACCTTGGAAACACTCCGACTAAAAGATTAAGGAAAAATGGCACATTCCTCAAAGACTTGGAGCTTTACTTGTGTTCATCTGTGTATCTGCATGTATATTGGTATGTTTTTTCAATCCACGAATAAAAATACAAACTTCATTTTGAAAATACACGAGAGTCAGGAAGTGCGACCATTTACGCCGGCATACTTCACGAGGCGCTACATCGCGAAGCGCCGCAGTTCATATACCCTCATATATTTTCAAAAATGAAGTTTATTCGTTATATTTACATTCTACTTTTATATCTGTCAGCCATCCGTCGTGGAAGCTCGGAGCATTCGCTTCGTAATCAGGCGGTTGGGAGTTCGAACCCCACTCGTGCCTTGGCAAAGTCAAACCTAACACGTAAATATAAATAGTAATTGTTCCTTCGAAAACGAGTGAGAAACACAGGTCTTTCGGATATGACCTTAAAAGGAGAGATTCTGTGTCGCGACAGGCGTTGGTACGTTAATGAACCCTAACGGCCACGGCATTGAGCGCTTGAAGCATAGGTCTGAAATATGGGTGAAAATTTCTCGTAGGGATGTAAGATAAACAAAAACGTCCCTTTGAAATAAATAGCAATTTCTTCTCATGTTGAAAACATTCTCGACGGGACGTAAAACAAACAAATGGTCAGCAATAAATTTCCTAGCCGTAAAATAGACGTATTTCTATCTGTATGAATTAAGGATTTCTCTATCACAACACTCTGGACTAAGTCTTTCCTTCACCTCAATTTTAGGGACTAGGTCAATTCTTGACAAAACTATATAAACTGGGTCTTTCCCTGACCACAACATATGGGACTAGATAATGTCTTGACCATTAAAAACTATGGACTAAGTCTTCCTTGACCTATTCCCCGTGTGGATCCGGGTTAGAATAGGTACTCAATACATCTTGCTCGTCATAAAAGGCGACTAATTGAGGCGGTCCTTCCGATGAGACCGCAAAATCCGAGGTCCCGTGTCACAGCAGGTGTGGCACGATAAAGATTCCTCCTTACTCAAAGGCCGAAAGCGCCGAGCAAATACCTAAATTTTGCAGCCCTTCACCGGCAATGGTGACGTCTCCATATGAGTGAAAAATTCTCGACAGGGACGTTAAACAATATACAACAACCAATCTTGACCACAACACTATGGACTAGGTCTGCTTTGACCACAACACTATGGACTAGGTCTGCTTTGACCACAACACTATGGACTAAGTCTGCTTTGACCACAACACTATGGACTAAGTCTGCTTTGACCACAACACTATGGACTAAGTCTGCTTTGACCACAACACTATGGACCAGGTCTGTTTGATTACAACACTATGGACTAGGTCTGCTTTGACCACAACACTATGGACTAGGTCTGCTTTGACCACAACACTATGGACCAGGTCTGTTTGACCACAACACTATGGACCAGGTCTGTTTTCACCACAACACTATGGACTAGGTCTGCTTTGACCACAACACTATGGACTAAGTCTGCTTTGACCACAACACTATGGACTAAGTCTGCTTTGACCACAACACTATGGACTAGTTCTGCTTTGAACACAACACTATGGACTAGTTCTGCTTTGACCACAACACTATGGACTAGGTCTGCTTTGAACACAACAATATGGACTAAGTCTGCTTTGACCACAACGCTATGGACCAGATCTTTCCCTGACCACAACATTTTCTGACCACAACAATATAAACGAAATCTTTTTCTGACCACTTTTTGGACTAGATTCCTAGACCTCAACAGTCTGGGCTATATCTTTCCCCAATCTCACTGAAATACATACCTATATTATAATATTACACACATATATCGAGTATATAATAATTTATATGCATCGATTTCTCAATTTCACTTTATGATTGAAATGTATTACTTTAAATAAGAGTTATCGTTCTTTGTTTATATGAATTTTTTGAATATATTTATAAAGTACTAGTATGAAGCTTTCATTATGAAGTTTTCATATGTTTGATATACTAGTACATCTTAGATAAATAGATAGCTATTTATTCATTGGCAACTTTAAAAGTTGAAAGTACAATAACTAAGTTTAAAAAACACAAGACTATTAGCAAAATATGAACGTGATAAGAATGTACATGAAAAGACAAAGAATAATTTTAAAAGCATTTACATACAATAAAAATATTTGGAGAAAAATATAAATAAACGGACGTACATAAGGTAAAACAAAACAACCACATTAATGAGTCTGAAATAAGGATTAAAAGTCTGCTGACTAGCTTTCAGAGTACAATGTATGTTTATGTATGCCTTTGGTTTCGTATACACCAGGGTATAAAACTGTTCTTGTAACGGTTTGTTTTAAATTTTGGTAAATGATACTTTGAGGAGTTTCTTAGATTTTATAGATTTTCGCGGATGTCAGGAAGGAGGCAGTGGGGTCGATAGGATGGGTCTTCCATATCCTTGAAAAGTTTTAAACATATATTTTTGCGTCTATCAGATAGGTTTTCAGGTCGGGTATATTCCAAAGCTTTTTGGTAGGAGTCTAATGGTCGTATTATCTTGAGAGCACGCTTTTGGATGGATTCGATTTGATCTGATAGAGTAGATTTGAGGCCTATGGATCACACCGGGCATGCATATTCACCAATCGGTCTTATAAGGGACTTATAAATTCGAAGAATATCACTCTCGCTTAATCAAAAATATTTTAATTGGCGTAGGTAGAATACACGCTTTGATGCCTTTTCTGTTATGTATTTCACGTATGGTCCCCAATTCAGATCTTCACTTATTACAACGCCAAGTAGTTTACTCACTGACACACGCTCTATTTCTGTACCATTCATGCTAATTTTATCAATATCTTGTTCTCTTCCGCATGAAATAATCATTTCGTTTGTTTTGGAGGTTTTTGTACCAAGCTGGTTTTCAGAAGACCACTCCAAGATAGATTTAAGAGTAGATATCATCTTTTTGTAGGATTTCGATGAAGGTTGTATCATCTACAAACTTGACATTGGGAAATTCAGTTTGGAGATCTGCTACCATGTGGATAAAAAGCTCTGGACCACTTAAAGTTCCCTGTGGAACACCACCATTAATTTTTACCCAGTCTGATTTCTTGGTCTCGATCTTGACTCTCTGCATTCGGTTTGTAAGGAAACTTTGGAACCATTGTAATATCATAGGATTGGTATCACTATTACTTAGCTTTTCCATAAGTTTTTCATGGTATATGTGGTCGAATGCTTTACTGAAGTCAATTAGCAAAAATCTGGCAAAAGTTTTGCTGTCATCCTGAGCCTTATAAATTGATTGAAGTATTTTTAGGAGAGCGTGAGTTGTTGAACTGCCCCTTATTGCACCAAACTGGCTAGGATCCACATTCGGACAGGACTCCCTCAGATGTTGACCTAGGTGCTTTTCCAAAAGTTTAGCCAAAACAGGTGTCAGTGAGATTGGCTGTCATTGGATTACATACGGGAGTTTCTTTTGTTACTGGGACAACATCAGCCTTTTTTCAAAATGATGGTACAGTGCCCTCCCTTAGTGAGCTATTAAAGATGGCGCATATTGGTTTAGCCACCTTAGTGAGCTGTTAAAGATGGCGCATATTGGTTTAGCCATGATATATGATAGCTCTTTCAAGATCCAGTTTGGGATATTATCAGGACCTATGGTTTTCTTGGTGTTTATGTTTTTGAGCTGTTTTCAATAGTTGCTATCAATATTATCAAGTCATTAGGCAGGGGATCTACACAAGACAGTTGGATTTCTGATAGTGGTTCATCATCATTAGATAATGAGAAAAAGGTCATGTTAATTTCATCGGACAGTAGCTGAATGTCACCACTGAAATTGTTTGTTGCAAGGTTTTGTAGACCATCACCCTTTTTATTTAGGCCTAAAAAAGCTTTAACAGATTTCCACCATTGCTTATTGTCAAAATCGCACATCTCATCAACAGACTTTTGGTAGAATTTAGATCGAAACATTTTTGATTCTCTGTTTACTTGATTTCGGAGTTTATGGTATAACTCAATATCGCCACTGTTCCTGGCAGATTGTCATCTACAAATTAGTTTATGGAATTCAGCTGTAATCCATGGGTTGTCATTGGACCTCACTACTTTTCCCCGGATAGGAATGCACTGGTCTACAATGTCTGAAATGGTTATCTTGAAGAAGTCTATTTGGTGTTCACATGAAGGTAATCAATTTAGCAGTAACCTCCATCTTCTGGTTAACTGATGCACGTCTTGATGTTAACACCGATATTTTTGGTTTCACTAACTTGGTAGTGCATGGTCTAACAATCACTGCTTCATGATCAGATGACCCTAAAGATCCAATCGTGAAAGGTTCACCATAGTAGTCTGCTAGATTGGTTATTATCTTATCCAAAGTACTTTGAGATCGAGATGTTGTTTTTACAATTTGTTTGAGATGAAAACTCCTCTGAAGGTCATGATGTTTGAGTTTATTTAAATCTCCCAAAATTAAAATGCCATCATTGGGGTGTTTTTGGAGTATTTTTTCTAGACCCTCGTAGATATGGGATATCATTACTGCATCCTGTCCGTCCGATGGGTCGTAAATGACTCCAATGATTATAACAGACACACTTTGTGGGAGACGATGAGGCTGGATTGTGATCCATTTTGTTTCAAGGACATTAGTTTCAAGTTCACTCCACGTTTTAAAGTGAATATTGTCCTTGACATAAATTGCAACACCTCCTTTCCTGCCCCCGCGAGAATGGCATAATGGGGCATGACAACCGGTCATTGAGATGGGATCAACCAAGGAGTCGCTGTTTAATCTTCAATAGTTGTGAGAATTGACAAGAGTTTAATTATTATCTTGATTATATGCAGTTCACCTGTTTGTCATCAGCTCCTTATACTGTCTATTGGCCTCGTCATTTTGTATGTGCGAGATGTTTTGTAGCATGCAATATAAGTATGAAAGATAAGCATGTATGTAAATTGCTTGTAATTAGATCAATTGATTTAAGTATGCTACATGAGCACGAAAGGCGAAGATATCGAACAGTGATCAATCTCATAATTCCTATAAGCAGTACAAAACAGAGAGTTGGGCAAACACGGACTCCTGGATATACCAGAGGTGGGATCAGTTACCTAAGGAGAGTAAGCATCCCCTGTCTACCGTTCACACTCGCCGTCAGTCCTATATCTTGATCAGGTAAACGGAGTTATCCGTAGTCAAAATCAGTGTACCAAGATAGGCCTAACAATCGGCATGAAACACGTCAGACAGCATTTGACCCAATAATAGGTTGTATTGACAAAGTAGATCGTTATAACAACCGTTACAATTGATTCGATGCATAAGAGCTTGTTCTGCGTATGATCAGTTTTTAAATCGAGGAAGGCTACATACAAACAAGTTAATGTTACAGTGGTTTCAATAGTCTCGTTTAAAGTAAGGATTTTGCAAATTATATGGTCGTTATAACGATCTAGTTTGCCCATACAACCTGTCATTGGGTCAAATGCTATCTGACGTGTTTCATACCAATTGTTAGGCCGTTCTATGCATACTGATTTTGACCGCGGATTGCTCCACTTTCCTGATCAAGATGGTGGATGTGACTGGTCGACAGTGGATGCTTACTTCTTTTATACACCTGATCCCACCTCTGGTATATCCGGGGGTCCGTGTTTGCCTAATTCCTATATAGGAGTTGTGAGATTGATCACTGTTTGTTATCTTCACTTTTCATTCATATTTTATTGAACTACTCTTCATGATATGATTTGTCTGTTATGATTAAAATTATGATTAGTTTTGTGCTATAAACAAATTCTTAAAAATTTAATGGATTCTGAAGTGAATTCAAATTGTCATTATATTGGCTAACTTTCCTCGATTGTACACGTTTTCAAAATCTGTCAATATATATTGCGTTATTTTCTATATTTACATTTTACATGTACTTTCATTTTTGTCGGATTATTCCCAGCTGTTAAAATAGTCGTACTATATTTGTCAATATTCATACACACATTGTTCCCATTCATAAGGAAATGAGTATTATTTCAATTGGTAAAGATATCGGAGTCCGAGGTGTAAATAGTGGAAATGTAAATATTTTCGTGTACAAACTTTCATTATTTAGTTTGTCGCTGCTCATTCGTCGGCATGTTAATTCTAGTGGATGATTTTTATGAAAAGTGATATATACATGTATATATATATATATATATATATATATATATATATATATATATATATATATCGTTGTGGCCGAGTGGACTTACGCACTGGTGTGACAATCTTGCTAGGCGGTGTGTGCCGTACGTCGCTGGTTCCACCCCGGGCTGGGGCGAAAATTTTCAGTACCTAGTTGTGATTATTTAGTGCTTTATATATTAATTAATTGATTTTCACATGTATCGTTTAGATCCTAGGGGTAAACGTAAGGTTGGGTGTTATAATTGTTTGTTTGTGCTTTATATTAAATATTCTATACAATTGCATCGAGAGATCCACTCTCCTTATAAAATATCTTAAACACTGAATGACACAGCGACTGTGTGGGATTACATCAGTGTGTATAAGTAGCGCTTTAGGAGCATAACAAAGCTTCCTTTTTTAAGGAAGTCGTTGTGGCCGAGTGGACTTACGCACTGGTTTGACAATCTTGCTAGGCGGTGGGTGCCGTACGTCGCTGGTTCGACCCCGGGCTGGGGCGAAAATTTTCAGTACCTAGTTGTGATTATTTAGTGCTTCATATATATATATATATTATATATATATATATATATATATAATAAAAAATTAATTAATTAATGTTTTTCGGTACACTGTACATGTACATACATAAATCGAGATATGCATACATAGATACCAAGGATGAACCACGAAAGCTCATTTCCCATGGGTTCCTTTAATGCACAAATGTTGTCGCTAGGGTTCATTACCGGAGTATCCGGAGGAAACCCACGTGTCCGAGCGGGCGACCACCATACCCTACCGATCACGGGGATCGAATTCAGGTCACAGCGCTGAGAAGCGAGTTCATTATAGAATTATAGTTTACAGTACGTTCATTACGATACTTCTGCAATTCAGTACATGATATACACAGTATGTATATTGCACGTTCATTTTCTTGTGTAAAGCATTGATTGAAAATCGAAAGTTCTAAATTTTACATGTTATCTCAATTTCTGTTTACCCTGTGGCGATAACGCCCCACAATCCTGCATTCACTAATTATTTGTAGCACAAAGAAAGATCTGGATTTATATACCCATACTAAACAACTGGTAGATTGTCATTTAACTCCAAAAATTCTGGACTAAACAGCGTAAGCTATTCATATTACGAATTGAAATGTTTTTCTTAAGGGGCCTATTTTTATAATGTTGATGTGGATACTTTTCAGAGGGAACATGGAATTCAGAAGACTTGATGTATTTTTGTGCGTGTGCCTAGCGATATTTTCAGGTATAATCAGTATTTAAATTCGAAGAATTTCTGTTCTTATTCAGTGTGCAATAAAACATGAAACGAGGAACAACATTTTGAGAAAATGTTAGATTTTTAAATTTGTTGAGATTAAGCCTCTAGCTAATAATAGGTTAAATTTTCATTGCGGCTGAGCGTATAAATTCTAATTTCATAAATGGGTTCTTCAATTCCTCATTTTTTTTATTTTATATTCCGAACAACTAAAATACTGGTATTCTCATTATCTGATATTTGAGAAGGTATACTGGAAGGTTAATATGACAATTGTATGTTTTCAATGCTGCAACAGTTGCGTGGACCTCAAGCACCTCTTCCACCTCATCTACCACCACTACATCCACCACCACCACCACAACCACCACCACCACCACCACCACCCCTCCGATAAGACAACCTAGCAGTGCATCACACACTGGTACAACTTCCCGACCTGGATCAGGATCAGGATCAGGTTCTGGAGGCCTAGTTTTCTCTAACTGTGGCATGGGCTGTAAGAACAGACCGGTCCCTCCGCCAGTCATCATTGGCGCGAACTTTAAAGGAATGGGATCCAGTTCAGCTTCTAACACGAGTTTGGGAACTTGGAGCGTTGTTGTTGGCGTTTTCATTATATCAATTCTAATTCTACAATAAACAGATGACTGTCAAGAGTTATTTCTCTTTGAATGGACTTTTCAAAAAATCTAACTTCATTTTTCACTTATATCAATACAAAAGATGTTAAATGTTAACGTTGACACTGAATGTAAAATGTTTATTCCTAAACTTAAAAAATTCTTTGAAAATAAATTCTTTTCTGAACTTCAACATATTAACAACACTCAAAGTGGTAAGCTCTCATTTTATAGTACATTATTCAACCATGATGTTATGAAACTAGAAATCCAACCATATTTATGTCTTCCACTTCCTAAGAATTTAGTTTCTTATCTTACCAAATTAAGAATAAGTGCACATAAGTTGTATGTAGAAACAGGTCGATATTGTAATCCTGTCATTCCTAGAGAAAATAGATTTTGTTTTCATTGTCAAACTATTGTTGAAGATGAAAAACATTTTTTACTTGATTGTCCTGTGTATGAACATATTAGAAAAATGCATTCAAAACTACTAGATATTAATACCTTATTTTGTTTACTAAATCCACATAACCTTGTATCTACAAAACAAACCTGTCTATACATCAGAGACTGTTTTAATGTTAGAAATAAGTTTTCAACAGTTTGATATTTTGTAATGTATCAATATATATGTGTATCTATGTATGGCTAACAACACATTCTTATATAATGTGCTTTAGTGCCAATAAAGAATTGAATTGAATTGAATATATGAGTATATTTCTTATCTTATCAACACTGTATTTGTAAGAATTTCGTATGTCAATGAGGCATAAAGCAAATAGTATAAACCAAAAATAAAAGCCAATGATAATTTTTTTTTTAAGTGAATCATCTGATTCATCTCACGAAGTTGAATTTTCGGCCAGAGCCCACGTGACCTGTTTTTTGTTGTTCTGAATTTCCATAACGTGGCTGTAAATACTTATATTATAGACCTAAAAAGCGCCCCACGGTCAGTTCAGCTGGTGTTGATGTAAATATTGAAACGTGCTTTTGTTAAACATTATGATTGGGTGAGGTGATGATCGCAAGCATTGTAGACGTAGGATTGATTGATTGAATATCTCGAGAATCTTTCACTCATATGGAGACGTCACCATTGCCAGTGAAGGGCTGCAAAATTTAGATTTATGCTCGGCGCTCTTTACCGTGCCGCACCTGCTGTGACACGCGACCTCGTTTTTTGCGGTCTCATCCGAAGGAGCGCCCCATTTAGACGCCTCTTACGACAAGCAAGGGAAACTGAGGACCTATTCAATCTAATTAAAATTAGATCTTCCATCCGCTCCCCAGTTTTCAATACGTCGCGTGGAATTTTAATTAGATTGAGGACCTATTCTAACCCGGATCCCCATGGGACTGTAGACGTAGGAAAATACTCATTTAATTTTCTGGCGACCGTCATATCCCCAATAACAACAACAAAGTCACACGTCATCGTTTGTTATGTGTGTGTGTGTGTGTGTGTGTGTGTGTGTGTATGTGTGCGTGTTCGCGCATGTGTGTATGTGGAAACAGCATGAAATGAATAATGAAATAATTTAGAGTTACAAAGATCTTATCTCATCAATAGCTAGCTCTGTATTTCCATGCCTAGTGATAGTTATGTATTTCACATAAACACTAATCACAGAGGGCTGATATCTACACGGTTTTCACTCAAATATATGCAGTTCAGAATTTTCCATAAATTGAAAGCAATAAGAAGTCAGATTCAAAAGATAAAAAAAAAAAACCCCAACTTTCTGATGAACGCAAATTCCGACATGACGTCACGCTTTCCCAGTGTTACCTTAATCGTGTGCGCGAACATCACATATTGCCCAGTTACTGACAAAATGTTAACATTTCTCATTTATTTTATAAATATAAGGAACTTTGATATTTCGAGTACATGTATTCGCAACGGACAATTAGAGATTTCTTGACATATTGAATGTTAAACGACCATTCTTGGGGCTTTCTAGACATCGAATGTACATGTATGATGGTATTTAACCTCCATTTTAAATCAATTCAAAATACGACGATCAAAAACTAGTTATTGACTTTTCTCAATAGATTTTGCTGAAACAGATGAGATTTCCTCATAGTAAGTCTAAAACCATGGTAATCATCACTAATTAATGCCTAGTAAGTCTAAAACCATGTTGATCATCACTAATTAGTGCCCAGTAAGTCTAAACACATGTTTAAAATAATCACTAATTCTAATTAATTCCTAGTAAGTCTAAACACGTTAATCATCACTAATCAGTGATATACTCAGGTTAAAAGAGTCCATTTTGTACAAATTTCTCAAGGTAATAACATAAAAATATAAACAGTACTAACTTGAGCAAGTATGATTGATTGAATGTGTTAACAGAGTTCTCTGCCCCTTGTCCACGATAGATGACAGAGATCACCTCAATTAGATTCATGGACCAATGTAACAATTATAATAGTTGATAACACAAATTCAGTGATTCAGCACAGCCCTAACGCTTAATGATATCATTAAGATTTGAGCTAAATGGTATTTTTATAACCAAGTGATGTTGTATCATTACACAAAATACGAAAGTCCTAAACTTTCTCGTAGACTAAATAATCCATTTGTAGTAATTTCAACGACGAAGTTTGTATTCGATGTAGTCGGCCATTGCAGCGTATTTCTTTCTTCTTTTATAAACTTTAAAGAACTTCTATAAAGAGTATTCAGAAATTTATTTATGATAATTATATAATACATTAGAATTATGAAATTGATCACTGTTTATTATCCCCTCTTTTTCATGTACAAAATTGGCAATGTTTGATAAATAGATATAAAAATTCAAAATGAAGACATTAGGTATCGATAAAGGTTGTACAAAAAATTGATTTTTCCCCGTAATCTGCTCAAATCTCGAACGTCTTATCAGATGATTGTCACAGAATCCCCACTACGAAACTATGACACCAAGGAACCATACCTTCACGTTCATCTGTGTTTAAACAAGAGAAGTTTGATTAAATAAACCTGTCGAACATTGATAGAAATGTAGACCTGATAAGATACCGTTCTAAAAACATAAGTTGTAACCCATTACAGGTAAAATGGAAACCCAGTCAGGATATTATCAAATCTATTATAAAATCATTCAATGTGGTCGCTTTGAATTCAGCTATGATCATTCTTTTCACGTTCACAAGAAAGTTTGACGAGAGTTTAATCGTTGAATGAGGAGTTACTGTTTAAGCGACTTTTGGTTATGAATTATTAAATTTGATATGAAATAGGTTTCAACTATTATAGTTCTATATTCCTCAGATATAGCCAAAGATTGATAAATGGCATACCAGACAGTCTTTCAAAATACTATTTTTCTGGACTAAGACCCACACTGGAAACGTGTATGTTTCTTTGGTTTTTTTCCAATAATCTTTTTGAAAATAAGATTGATTTGTTTCAAAATATTCCTTTATAATCTGAAAATTTATTTCGTCAGACTTGATAAAATTGACACAAAGTAAATATGCTCAGATCACGCATGCCAAGACATGAAATATGCATTACGTTTGAGAACTTTCATTGTTAACGGATGTGTTCGTTTCTAGGGCCCATGTCACCTCAGGTGAAGACTATGTAAGTGAGTCTCCTAGGAGACTTTGTGCCGAATATTCAATATGTAAAAATAACTGGGAAATCATGTCTTAGTGTGCCACGAATAACAGCTTACCAAGACTCTAAACTTAGGTCTACAAAGAAGTGAAAATTCATTAAAAAGCACATAAAAATATATATAAAGCACTATAATCCAGCAACACTCAACATCCAAAGTGTCGGATCTAATAGTAGATACGAGGTCAAATAAAAATGGATATAAAAGCACTAAAAAATGACCAACGACACGAACAACAGCGAATTGTCAAATTTTCAGGACAACCTGTCCTTTTCTCAGGACGATATAATATTTAGAGACAAAAGGAAACTAAAACTACGACTAAACTACATATATATTTATTTTACACACACACACACACACACACACACACACACACACACACTTATATATATCGTTGGTCATTTCAGTGCTTTGAATAATTTTTTGTATTTGACCTTGTATCCATGTTGTGGATCCGACACTTTTAGGTATCTAGTGTTGTTGGAACTTAGTGCTTATATGTATATATATATATATATATATATATATATATATATATGCAAAGGTTGAAGCCGGAGAAGCATGCGATTGCTCAATGAAAATGAATCCATGTTTAGAACTGCAATCATTTCTTGATAAATACATAGAAGATGTATTTCTAAAATCTCGAGTTCTTTAGAGAATTTCTGTCCAATTGTCTAGAGTTCATAAAATCACACTGTCCTTCAATTTATTGACCTTAAAAGTCGTCAGACACTATATCGCTTCTAACAAAAATAATGTAGCAAGTTTTGTCAATTTCGCGAGATATGTCCGAAAAATGATGGGATAATGATGCCAATTTGAGATGATCTAAAACGTCGTTATTAATTCTGAAATATAGATTACATTATCTGATTTAATTTAGATAATTGGGATATATTACGCCTGTAAGATTGTTTGTTTGTGTGTTGTTTTACGTCTGTAATTTTGTTTGTGTGTTGTTTTACGTCTGTAATTTTGTTTGTGTGTTGTTTTACGTCTGTAAGTTTGTTTGTGTGTTGTTTTACGTCTGTAAGTTTGTGTGTGTGTTGTTTTACGTCTGTAAGTTTGTTTGTGTGCTGTTTTACGTCTGTAAGTTTGTTTGTAAGTTGTTTTACGTCTGTAATATTGTTTGTTTGTGTGTTGTTTTACGTCTGTAAGTTTGTTTGTTTGTGTGTTGTTTTACGTCTGTAAGTTTGTTTGTTTTTTGTGTGTTGTTTTACGTCTGTAAGTGTGTTTGTGTGCTGTTTTACGTCTGTAAGTTTGTTTGTAAGTTGTTTTACGTCTGTAAGATTGTTTGTTTGTTTGTTGTTTTACGTCTGTAAGTTTGTTTGTGTGCTGTTTTACGTCTGTAAGTTTGTTTGTAAGTTGTTTTACGTCTGTAAGATTGTTTGTTTGTTGTTTTACGTCTGTAAGTTTGTTTGTTTGTTTGTTGTTTTACGTCTGTAAGGTTGTGTGTTGTTTTACGTCTGTAAGTTTGTTTGTGTGTTGTTTTACGTCTGTAAGTTTGTTTGTGTGTTGTTTTACGTCTGTAAGTTTGTTTGTTTGTTGTTTTACTTCTGTAAGTTTGTTTGTTTGTTGTTTTACGTCTGTAAGTTTGTTTGTAAGTTGTTTTACGTCCTATTTGAGAATGTTTCATGTAGAGAAGTCAACAGCTATAGTGTCACATTTGACCTATGTAGCACTTATGATCATGAAGGTTATTCATCGTGCCGCCGCCTACCGTGACATGGAACCTCCATATTAAAGGCTTGTAACTTTCACTTCTAATGACAGGGCACTTTGCAAAGGAACAGTTACTAACTATGCTAAACATGGCGTTGGGAACAGAAACAGAAATCTGTGATATGGATAATTTAAAATACATAATCAAGCAGTATGCTTTTGTTTCAAATCTAGGATGCTTTAGAAATGCCTCTATTTGCAGATTCTGAGAAAATTTTGTAGATCGCATATATATAAGTGATACGTTTACTTATTTCATAACTGACTAACAGTAATGGAATGACCTGTGGATGATTTACATTTGGGACAAATTATCCACATAGAAGAATAAATTAAACTTTGAAAGAATTAGATGAAAATATTAATATATGATTAATGAGTGGAGTGAGTTATCAGTCTATCTTATGAATCAGATCCAGTTACGTTTTTCTACAGTATTAACCGATTTTCATTTGTGGTGGTAAGAAATCGAACATTCTTTATGAAAATGTTGATAAAACCCCCCCGACAACACCCGAACTGTTAGGTAATTCACGCGGCCTTCAACCTTAAGTTTTATTACTTAAATTCAATGGAGGTGACATTTCGCGTTCCCTTATCTCCACTCTAATACTAAACCATCTGATCTTCATCCTTCTACAGAGAACGTGCTAGTCTGAACTGATTAAATGCCCGATCCCGTAAAACCGTTGGGTTGCCTAAACATGAAGACTTTCATAGCATTGTATTTCTTATCATCATATCTTTAAAATCAATATTAAGAGTAAATGCCCCGGATGTCTCCAGTATTCTATGTCTAGGAGGCCAAAAACTATCACTGCAATGGCATCCAATAGATTATACCATGGATTTGTTACCATGGCAGGAGAGAAACAAATAATACTTATCATATTAATGTGTTTTTAAAGCAAGACTCAAGGATAAAATTGGATTCGATTTCAACCATACAGCCAAAATGTGCGCAATGTTTGCATTGTCTTATTCTATGGAAAGCGTGAGGCTAGCATTGCAATGGTATTCAATTGATTGGTTTTCTATCTATTTTCGTTTAGAAAAAAAATGGAGGTTTTTCTATAGTGGCAGAAAACAAATACAAAAGATTAATCAAAAGTTATCATGTTGTCTTTTTGAAGACAAGACTTTTAAATAAAAGTATGTCCGAGTATGAATTCAGCCACACAATGTGCATGATGCTTCAGGTGGCCCTGTTTCTAAAAGGGAGATGGTGTTATAGGAATGGTATCCGATATATTAGTTTACATCTACCTGTCTTTAGTAGAAAAATATTGATTTATTTTCCATGGTAGCAAATAAACAAATGTTGTTATCAAACCGGAAGAGAATGCTACAAGTCGGGTCTTAGTACAAAAATGTAATCATAATCTTGTGCATGATAAATTCCAAAAGAGCGATGTTAGACAAATAACCTCCTTAGTCTTGCAAAGACATTTTGCGTTGGCGATACCGTTGTTACTTTAGAATAATGACGATCGTTTTGAATAAAAGGTCCATATAAGTGTACACATTTTGTGTTGGTGATACTGTTGTTACTTTAGAATGACAATCGTTTTGAATAAAAGGTTCATATTAATGTCCACATATTGTGTTAGCGATGACAGTAAATAATAAGACAGTATAAATATCTAGTGATCGATAAGTCCACGGTTACCTGTACGTTAAAAGAATCGTTTGAATCAATTTCTGTTTAAGAATTCATAAACAGGCCTGCTAATAAACAAATAAAATTTTTGCTCATGGGAATTTCAGCAGAGTGTTGGAAAACCTGATCTCGAAACACTGCACAAATATTGCCAATGAGGAACTCGATTATATTTTAAACATCAACTTTAGAGTACTTGTGCGTAGAACCAGCGTGATGTTTAACAAAACGTGAAGATAACGAACAGTGATCAATCACATAACTCCTATAAGGAATACAAAATTAAAGAGTTGGACAAACACGGATCCCTGGGTAAACCAGAGTAAAGATTTGCCTAGGAGGAGTAAGCATCCCATGTTGACCGGTCACACCCGCCGTGAGCCTCATATTTTAATCAGGTATCAGGTTACTCCTCCTAGGCACCTGATCCCACCTCTGGTATATCCAGAGATCCGTGTTTGCCCAATTGTTTATTTTGTATTGCTCATAAGAATTATGAGATTAATCACTGTTATTCATTATACCGTTTGTCATAAAGTTGTCACACGTCAGACAACATTTGACCCAATGATAGGTTGAATAGGCAAACTGGATCATTATAACGACCACCGAATTTGCATAAATATGGGAAGTTGACGATGGGAATGCTGAAATCATTTGTCAAAAAGTTGAGTTGTTAGTTTTCCGCTAATATCTATTTTCAATAAAATATCTAAGCAAAAAGGATGTGGGACACTGTAGTGTCTATTATTTCGAGTTCACAAGGAAAGTAATTTTATGACTGATCACAAGATATGAATATTTCCGATTTTTACTTTTATTGAAGAAATAGCTGTCCAAAAAGCCTGGCCTTTAAGGTATCGTGAGGATGGTGTTGAACAGTCGTACTTCTTGATGCTGTTGACTTGGAAAAAGTTTTGTGATTTCATTTACTAAATATTCCTTGGAATGTTCGAGAATCCACATTTGATTGATGCCATATTTTGAATATGTTGTGCACAATACATGTGAAGTTTTCTCTTCACAGCAGGTAAAATTTTCGTGAGGAATAAAGATAGAGGACTGGTAGAACATTTACTGGAACCTGTAATGTACACGTATCTTTCTTTGTAAGAATTTTTGTGAAGTTTTGCAATCCAATATAGGTACGATAATTCAGTCATCTCATTGACTGGGGTATGAAATGTTAATATGGACAGAATGCGGTCATTAATTCTAAAAAAACAACAACCCCATTTTACATCAGTTTGCCAATACAATCTACCATTGGGTCAAACGCTGTTTAACGTGTTTCATACCAATTGTTAAGCCGTTCTTGGCACACTGATTTTAACTACGGATAAATAAGTTTACTTTATTAAGATATAGTGCTCACGGCGGGTATGACCGGTCGACAGGCGATGCTTACTCCTCCTAGGCACCTGCTCTCTTCTCTTCCCAAGAACAGCATGATGCGAGGACCCTCGTTTAGTGTGAACGCTGGTGTGTTTATACTTTGATCATAGAGTCGAATATGAACTTGACCATGGTGCCTAGTATGAACTTGACTATGAGAAGGTAAAGGTGACGAACATTGATTAATCTCATAATTCCTTTAAACATTGATTAATCTCATAATTCCTTTAAATAATACAAAATTAAGAGTAGGTCTATCACGGACAGAGGTGGGATGAGGTGCCTAGGAGGAGTGTGGTGTTCACTGGGATATATCCCCGTATAGACTACACTATGACTTAACCATGGGGTCCAGTATGAAGTTGACCATGCAGTCCAGTATGACTTGACCATGGAGTTCAGTATGAAATTGACGATGGAGTTCAGTATGACTTGACCATGAAGTTCAGTATGAATCAATTAGGAAATATTATTTCATAAAAGACTATAGGCTACAGTATATAAGAATGATTTAAGCTGAGCAATCTTTGTTTACAAAGGAGTCTATGAAGGCCTACAAATCATTAGATGCTTACAAGTATGGGACAATATAAATGCATAATTACGATAGTTGTTCTTGTAAATAATTCCTAATGGAATTCATGACTAACGTACTAGTACAGAAGATGTCCGCTGGTTCCCATGGCTTACCACTGATGTGTTGACGTTTAATTGCAGATATCCAGAGTTCTCTTCTTGATTCTGGCTTCTTGGGTCTTGATCTTGATCTTGATAGGTTACGGTGATACATCTCTCGACGTTGTTACACCGCGCGAGCGTCAAGTAGCAGAAATTTACATGGAGCCACTCTTCACTATGTCAGCGAAAGTGACTACTGGTTCTTTGGAGGCTTTCAGTTTGTCGATGATATCTGGGGGTACTGTATTCCAGTCTCTGATGGTGTTTGGGAGGAAGCTGTATTTCAAAATGTCTGTTCTTGCATAAATTCTGTTGTATTGATCTTGATGCATATTTTTAGTTTTCCGTTTTGGTTTCGAGAGGAGTTCAGTTGGTATATTGGCTCGGTTGTGTAGGCCTTTGCAGAATAGCACAAGTCTGTTGTTTTTCCTCCTATCCTCTAATGGTGGTAACTTCAGGTCGTTTAGTATTTGCGTCATGGTTCCTGGTTCGTATGTATAGTTTGATGATATGAATCTAGCAGATCGTTTTTGCACAGTTTCTAGTTTGTTCTTTAGGTATTCTTGATGTGGGTCCCATGCTGAGTTGGCATATTCTAGTAGTGGTCTAATTAATCCTTTGTAGGCTTGTAGTTTTACTTCGTGAGGGCATGATGATAGGTTCCTCTTAAGTAATCCTAAGGTCTTATATGCCTTGTTGCAGGTTTCCGTTATATGTTTTCCCCAGTGCAAGTTGTTGGTGATATGTACCCCTAGATATTTTATGGATGTCAGAAATTCTAGGCTTGTGTTTTTCAGGGTATAGTTGTAGTCGATGTTTGTTCTCTTCCTGCTTAACGTCATCATGTTGCACTTGACTGGCTGGAATCTCATTCCCCACGCTGTTGCCCATATACCTAGTTTGTTGATGTCATCCTGGAGTTTCCTACAATCATCTATGTTGTCTATTTCCCTATAACAGACACAGTCATCTGCGAAAAGTCGGATATTTGATGTTACATCTTCTGAAATGTCATATATATGGACAAGGAAGAGTATGGGACCCAGAACTGTTCCTTGCGGTACACCTGATTTGACATCTGCTGTTTGCGATTTTTCACCATTTCAATCCAGTTTAATATGTTGCTTGGAATACCATATCGATGTAGCTTTGTTTTCAGTAATTCGTGAGGTACGCTGTCGAAGGCATTCTTGGGTATGCGGTATAAGCTTTTCGGACTACTCTTATCAAATCTATTAGCACAGTCTATTGCACAACATGACACAACCATCGTTTTGCTCGTGTTTACTCAGCATTCGGCCATTAAACTTTCAAATGGTTTGCCTACCAGTAAGTCACGTGACTGATTTCTGACGTCACGGCGAAAATCCCTATAGCCGCCTCTGTCTCACGATGAAAATGAGAGCTGTTATTTCTTTGTCTTGAATAGTATTTGTTACTCATTTGAGAAAGTTTTAGTGGAAATTCCATCTGAAAACCGGAAAAATGCTGGTGTATTTGTCGTACAATTATAGCATATTAAGCTTTCATTAATCATGAGAGGACAAATACCCCTTTACATCACAAACTTGAAAGTGGGTCTCAGACTTCATTTTCTACATGTATCCTATGGTAAACTGGTACCCTGTTGATCTCGCTTCTCTCGTGCACAACAAGCGCCAATTTTTGACAGCCAGGATTTGGGCTGTATCGTTATCTCACGCATATGACTAGGGTTCATTTCAAAACAACGACGCTAGCTATGACGTCACAGTCGACTATACTACGTTACGAATATATACAGTGAAGTATGAAACGTGAGATTCGAGAAAGCTACAACGGCGCTACCCAAACTTCCGCCATCTACTGGAGATCGTTTGCTTACAAACCAATATATTCGCAGGTGACGTAATGAGGCCTCGACGGGGAGTTTGCGGCGTTACCCAATCTAATTAAAATCAGACTTCTTAGATCCGCGCATTATACTCTGCATAAGAGTATACGGCGCGGATTTAAAAAGTGTGAATATAATTTGAGTGCGGCGCTACCATTCGGAATCTCTCCAGTGTGACATGAAAATCAATTGACCAATGAAATCGGCTCATTTGGGCTAATCAAAGTACCACTGACCCGTTGTTTGTGTGTAGCACCAACCAGCAGGGAACTAGTTTAATCATATGGTTGTACAACAATAAAATGTATGTAAACAACATAAGTGACGCAAACATTCGTGACAAAGAAACCAGCGTGGACAAACAATACTTAGGAGAAACTGCCAGAAATACACCGTATGTTTAACTACACAACTCCCTCCCTAGTAGTGCCTCCACAAAAATACAATAAATGAAGTCCAACACACACATATACTGAAACGCCAGGAAACATTTGTGGTCAACAATATCGGTATGTTCCAGATCGAAGTAAATCATCGCTCCACAGCCTGTAGCTCTGGCAGACGTCCACTGCTGGAGTGGATACTTTCACATCAGCAGCAGTGGAAGTGGGGTATAAGTTCACTTTCTTCTCCGTTTTTTAAATCAAATTTTGTTAAAATCTAGATTGTTAAGTTTTAAAAGATGGGTGTATGGCAAGCCCTTTTACTATTTATTCGCAAAATAAGATATCTCTTTAAATAAGAGAGATATCTCTTTTGGTTAAAGAGAAGTTAGAGAGATATCTTTTTACGCTTGGGAGATATCTCTTTAACCAAAAGAGATATCTCTTTTGTTTAAAGAGATATCTCTTTACGTTTGGGAGATATCTCTTTACGCTTGGGAGATATCTCTTTACGCTTGGGAGATATCTCTTTCTCTTTGAGAGATATCTCTCAAAGCTAAAGAGATATCTCTCAAATAAAAAGAGATATCTCTCAAATAAAAAGAGATATCTCTTTATCAATTTAAAAAGAGATATCTCTTTAAGTTAGAGAGATATCTCTTTAAATTTTCAAAAAGAGATATCTCTTTAACCTAAAGAGATATCTCTTTAGATTTTCCCCCCGGTGATCATAATAACTACTCCCTGTTGCATTGTCATTGAAATGATGTAACGCTATTTTTTAACTAAGCAAAATACTTCTAGTGTTTTAAAAATGGCGGAAAAGGTTGAAGAGATGGTTGGGGTAACATTATCAAGTTGCCGAGAGACGAAATCTAGTCTATCACGCATATTTCATCAATTTATTGTGTTTGTTTTTTGCTACCTGTGTACATTTCACATGCGGTAAAAGCAAAATCTTCGCTCGGGATTGCAGCCATCAGGGTGTTGCTAAAACGCGGAACGGAATTTAAGAATTAGAATCATTAATGTAGATAAGATAACTGTAAAAATCGAGGGGGGGGGGGGTTCATTTTGATTAAAATCAGCAATTTCGGAATTGTTTACAAGCGATCAAACAACTTTATCTTAAAATTTTACATCATAAATTAATTTAGTGAATTCAGTTAAACGTTAGTATAAGAATTTACAAAGCATTTTACGAGAATTTTGAAATTTCGGCATTGACAGAGGTGTTAGCGAGCAGTGACACCTATGGGTAGAAAAGAACACACGTGGTTTATACCCCCCTCCCCGTGGCAAAACGTCATTAACGCACATGTACATGTATTTACACATAATACCGTGTATGTGTGTACTTACAACAGGGGGTGTGATATGTATAAAACAATAATAATTCATTATCTTATTTAATCAACAAATCAAACATCTTGTGTTTGATTTATTATTTTTTAACTAACAGGAGACTTAGTAACCGCAGCACTCCAATCCTAAATAGGGAGGACTTCTGGCAGTTAATTTCTAAACTAAATACTTGTATAGCTTAACATTTGGATTGATTCAATTCCATTCAAGCATAAATTCTGTGTTAGCTTTTTAGTAATTTCATATATTATGAAATAAATCTGTTAATTCCTCTTACTATTGGTCGTAAACTTCACCCTAGTTAACATTGGTTTTGTTTCAATCTTTCTTTCGCGCTGTATCTCTTCAGTTTCAACACTAATCCGCAGGATATCGGTAAATGTACGAATTTTCGCATAGATTCATCCCAAATGAGGGAAAACTTTTTTTCTACACCGGACCCGTGAGCTTTAAAATTTATTGTGATACATAAATGTGACAAAGCCAGATGGTGCCAACAGGCGCTTGCTTGATATTTTTAATTTAAAAAAAATTACTACGCAAATTATTAAGCAAGCGCCTGTTGGTACATTCATCAACAAAATACACCGTGTAAAAATACATTCACTCTGTAATAATGCATAAGTATGAGGTACATTTGTATCAATATGAAATGGTGAATTCTGAGGATGACTTCCTGTTCTCTCTGTAATTTCTGCATCCCTTATTCATAATAAGCCTTTTGATTTTGCAAAATGCTAAACTCCTCATAACATTATTGCATAATATATTTTCCGTTCCGCGTTTTAGCAACACCCCAGCCAATCATGGTAAGATTTGCTTTGGCGGGCTTCCGTTTTAGGGAGAATTCCTTTAGTATTCAAAGTTATAAAAATATTGGAAAGAGATATCTCTTTCTCTTTATGAGACATCTCTTTTTCAACAATTAAAGAGATATCTCTTATACTTTGAGATATCTCTCTCTAGGAATTCTTAGAGAGATATCTCTTTAAGTGAAGGAGATATCTCTCAAAGTAAAAGAGATATCTTTCAGAGTAAAAGATATCTCTTTAAGTGAAAGAGATATCTCTCTAATTGAAAGATATCTCTTAAAGTATAAGAGATATCTCTCTAAGTGAGAGATATCTCTTAAAGTGAAAGAGATATCTCTTTAAGTGTAAGAGATATCTCTAAAAGTAAAAGAGATATCTCTCTAAGTGAAAGAGATATCTCTCTAAATGAAAGAGATATCTCTTTTTTAATGAGATATATCTTAAGATTAAGAGATATCTCTCATTTTAAAGAGATATCTTTCATTTTAAAGAGATATCTCTTAAAATAAGAGATATCTCTTTAATTTAAAGAGATATCTTATTTTTGAATAAATAGTAAAAGGGCTTGCCATATGGGTGTAAGTGTGACAGTTAAAGGTACTTTCGAATTCAGTAGAGAGGATGCTCATCTCTGTAAGGTCCACAATATTACATCGGAACAGAATCTTTCACTTCTCGATGCATGATTATGAATCAGAACACCTTTTGGTGATAATAGGCCGTTTAACTATTCATTTCTGATAACATATCTTGTCTATCTCAAATGTGTTAATCTAGTATAATTATGTTCCCCAAACAAAGTTTGGGAACATATTGTTTTTACTCTGTTTCTTCTTATTATTATTATTAAGGTCTTCCGTCTCAACGGAAGACCTTATAGTGATTCTTATGTTTCTTTTCCTCTATTATTAAGGTCTTCCGTCTCCTGCGGAAGACCTTACTATTATTGTTCACGTTCTTCTTCATCATCATTATTATTATTATGTTCCCCAAACAAAGTTTGGGAACATATTGTTTTTACTCTGTTTCTTCTTCTTCTTATTATTAAGGTCTTCCGTTTCCAACGGAAGACCTTCTAGTGATTCTACTGTTTATTATTATTATTAAGGTCTTCCGTCTCCTGCGGAAGACCTTACTATTATTGTTCGCGTTCTTCTTCTTCATTATTATTATTATTATTATTATTATTTTCCTTGGTAGTACACGCGTTTTTCTCAGCCATTTCTCGATCGATTTTCACGAAATTTTCAGGAAAGATGTCTTTTGGTGACGAGACTTTGCTTGCAAAATTTCGTGCTTGACGTCACTTCCGGTCAGGAGTTATCTCTCTTTTAGTGACTTTTTGAAGGGCCTTGTTGTCCACACATCTCCTCCGTTAGTTTTGAAGCTAGAATCTTGAAATTTCTACACAAGATAGAGTAAACATTTTAGAAGCTTTGTGGGGGATTCAATTTTACCGGAGGCGATTTGCCTAAACGCTCGCCTGGACCTGAAAAAATGGATGCCAAAATTTTTCGCCCATTTCGGCGATTTTTGACCTTTGATCTCCAATATCTTTTTTCTTGCAAATATTTTGTTAAGACATGTAGAACAAAAGTTGTGCACATTTACGAGATCTTTTCGAAAATATCAAGATTTAGGGGCTAGCCCCTTCAATTAGGGATCTAGAAGGGCTCAAAGTCTAGATCAAATATCTCAAAAATCGTTAATATTTTGGTATAAGTCAAAGAACAAAAAATGTTCATCTCAACAATCCAAATCTATTCAGATAAAAATTTAGGTCATATGTTACGTAATAAGGGATTTTAAGGGCCAAAACCATAAATTTTTTACCCCTTGTATCTCGAAAACGACAAATATTTTGAAAAGCAATAAAGAACAAAAGTTGTTCAGAGTGATGATCTGAACAATATGCATATTTCGTTTTTACCCTATGTGGCCCCGTTAGGGAGCTACAGTTTGGCCCTAAAAATTACTTCTAGAAATAACTCGAGAACGGTAAAGAATTTCTAAATACTTGTTGAACAAAAAATGTTTGAAATGTCATGACCTTTCTTACGATATCAAGCAAAAGGGGCTGACCCTTTAAATTAGGGGCCCAGAAGGCTCCAAAGGTTTATGAGAATATCTCAGAAACTATTAATATTTTGTAACAAGTCATTGAAGCGGGAATGTTCATCTAAACGAGCTTGTTCTTATCAAATCAAAAAGTAGGTCATATGTTACGTAATAAGGGATTTTAAGGGCCAAAATCATAAATAATTGACGCCTCATATCTTGAAAACGACAAATATTTTGAAAAGCATTATTGAACAAAAGTTGTTCAGAATGATAATCTAAACAATATGTACATTTCGTTTTTTCCCTATGTGGCCCCGTTAGGGAGCTACAGTTTGGCCCCTAAATATTTCTTGTAGAGATAACTCGAGAACGGTAAAGAATTTCTAAATACTTGTTGAGCAAAAAATGTTTAAAATGACAAGGCCTTTCTTACGATATCAAGCAAAAGGGGCTGGCCCTTTAAATTAGGGGTTCAGAAGGGTCCAAATGTTTTTGAGAATATCTCAGAAACTATTAATATTTTATAATAAGTTGTAGAAGCGGAAATGTTCATCTCAACGAGCTTGATCTTATCAAATCAAAAAGTAGGTCATATGTTACGTAATTAGAGATTTTAAGGGCCAAAATCGTAAATATTTGACGCCTCATATCTTTAAAAGGACATATTTTTTGAAAAGCATTATTGAACAAAAGTTGTTCAATGTGTCATAACCTATCGATCAATATCAAAAAATGGGTCTGTGGGCCTCATGGCTCGCCTGTAGAGTCGATTTTTGTCGATATCAGTCGATTTCAAAAACTTGTAACTGGTAAATATTTTGTAAGGACATATTGAACAAAAGTTGTTCAGTTTATCGAGATCTATCGATTGATATCAAGAAATAGGCCTATAGTCCTAATGGCTCGCCTGTAGAGTCGATTTTTTGTCCATATCGGTCGATCTCAATAACTTTTTACAGGTAAATATTTTGTAAAGACATATAGAACTAAAGTTGTTGAGTCTATAGAGGGCTAACAAATGACATCAAGAAATAGGCCCGCGGGCCTTATGGCTCGCCCTGAGAGTCGAATTTCAAACGAATTTCACCGCAACTTTGCTTCAGAAGCTTATGATATGAAAAATTGATTATATCTAAAGTGTCTTAAAGTCGGAAACTAAATTGGGACTCATTTGTCTTTTTTTTTTTTTTTTTTTAACTCCGAGTGCATCAACAAATCGGACGGAAGACCTACTCGTTGCTCGCAACGAGATCGTGTCTAGTTATTATTATTATTATTATTATTATTCTTTTTTTCCCTTTCGTCTCCGAGACCGTTGGATGGATTTTCCTGAAACTTTCACAGGTTATAGACAACGATGGTACCTCGAGGCATATTTTTCATTTTTTCAAAATTCACTTCCGGTCGCAAGATATGTCCAATTTTCGTCTTTTTACAAGATATTTTGTCCAGCGTTTTTCTCAGAAACGGTAAAAGATAGAGTCACCAAATTTTCAGACTTAATAGATGTCACTTTGTAGGCGTGCAGTAGGGGGTTAAGAATGTCGGCCGTCACTTCCGGTCGTCACCGGAAGTGATTAAATGAATCATATATTTCAAACTTTTTTCTTTCAAACTGAAAGCTATATCGGTTTACTAGGTCTCGTTCTAATTCTCAAAAAAAATGTTGACCCCTCCGGAAGTTGAAACTCCAACTTCCGGTTATATCAAAGAAAGACTATTCATTCTCTCATTTTTCAGTGCCATAAATCTCGGTCATAAAACAAGTTAATGATTTGAATTTTACATATGTTATAGACAATATAAATGTCTAAAGTAAATTTAAATATTTTTGAAAAAATTCACTTCCGGTCGTGAGATATAGGGTGGACATATTCAAACCTTGTTTTTTCAGTTTCTCAATAATGAATATAGATAGACGCTTGAAACTTGTAGAGTTGATCAACTGACATTAGTCCATTGTACACATACATTCAATTTTTTTGTCCGTCACTTCCGGTCTATACCGGAAGTATTTGAAAAAATGTCGATTTTTCGATTTCTTCGAATGATTTCTCAGAGATGGCTGAAATTTTCAGGAATAATGTCTTATGAAATGACCTTGCTATAATTCTTTTTGTTTTTACAAAATTCACTTCCGGTCGGAAAATATAGCCGATTTTCTGTTTCTCAAAAGGAATTTTGTCCAGCATTTTTCTTGGAAAAGGTAAAATATAGGTTCATCAAACATTCAGGGATGATCAATCTCTGTTTGTAGGCGTGGAGTAGTGGGTTGAACATGTCGACCGTCACTTCCTGTCGTCACCGGAAGTGATGGAAGGAATCGCAAATTTCAATCTTTTTCTTTTAAATTGAAACCTATACTAGTTTATTAACTCTCTTTCAAAGTGTCAAAAGAATATTGAGTATATCGGTAGACAAAACGACTACTTCCGGTTTCTTGATAAAATACCTTTTTACTTTTCGTCTCTTTGTCCCCATGAATCTCGCTTATATTTGAAGTCTTTCATATGATTTTCGCATGTCTTAATAAAAGTATCAACTTCTAAAGTTTTGATAATTTTGTTTTTCAAAATTGACTTCCGGTCGGTAGTAACCTACTACTTTTTCTTTCTTTAGTCTACTTCTTTTTGTTGAGAACTCTTTCAGATAGAGACGTGAAATTTTCAGGGAATATAGACAGTAAAGAGTCGCTGTCATTTATAGGAAAACGCATCTGAATAGTACTTCCGGTCGTCACCGGAAGTTACGAGAAAGGAGTAAAAAATTCGATAATACATTTCTAATTTAATATTCAAGTACATTCTCTGATATATTTGAATGGTTTTCGTAGGATCAGAAAACTCTTTACCGGAAGTGAACAAACGGAAGACCTACTCATTACTAGTAATGAGTGTCTAGTTATTATTATTATTATTTTCTTCTTATTCTTATTATTCCTCTTCTTTAGTGAGAAATTTGTCCGACCGATTTTGTGAAGTGCTTCGACAGATCCACTTCAAACTTTGTGAGCTGATAGGGGGTCACTAGGAGGGGTGCATTCAACTTTTCAAATTTTCAAAATGGCCGCCGTTTCAAGATGGCGGCCAAAACACGTCAAAAACTCAAGGTTGTCGGATTTCAACCAAATTCGATTTCTAGGGTAATATGGTCACTCCAAGTCCATTTCCACCATCAAATTTTTTTTTTGAGCCGCCATTTTCAAAATGGCCGCCATATACCGAAATATTTGAAAGTGTTAAAATCTCTACAATATTTGGGTTCTGGGGTAAATGGAGGGTCCACAATTCATTTCTAGCATCAGTATTTCCTTCCAATCAATTCTCAAATGTTTCAAAATGGCCGCCATTGAAGAAAATGGCGGCCAAAAATCAAGTCCGTCGGATTTCAACCAAATTCAGTTTTTAGGGTTTTTTGAGAATCCTGAGTGCATATCTGACATCAAAAAGCATTTCTGACATGGGGAGGTGTTCGGAGACATTTGTGTTGGCATTCCAACACAGTTATAGCTCGTTATTATTATTTTCTTCTTCTTATTCTTATTATTCCTCTTCTTTAGTGAGAAATTTGTCCGACCGATTTTGTGAAAGTGCTTCGACAGATCCACTTCAAACTTTGTGAACTGATAGGGGGTCACTAGGAGGGGTGCATTCAACTTTTCAAATTTTCAAAATGGCCGCCGTTTCAAGATGGCGGCCAAAACACGTCAAAAACTCAAGGTTGTCAGATTTCAACCAAATTCGATTTCTAGGGTAATATGGTCACCCCGAGTCCATTACCACCATCAAATTTTTTTTTTGAGCCGCCATTTTCAAAATGGCCGCCATATACCGAAATATTTCAAAATGTTAAAATATCTACAATATTTGGGTTCTGGGGTAAATGGAGGGTCCACAATTCATTTCTAGCATCAGTATTTCCTTCCAATCAATTTTCAAATGTTTCAAAATGGCCGCCATTGAAGAAAATGGCGACCAAAAATCAAGTCCGTCGGATTTCAACCAAATTCAGTTTTTAGGTTTTTTTTGAGAATCCTGAGTGCATATCTGGCATCAAAAAGCATTTCTGACATGGGGAGGTGTTCGGAGACATTTGTGTTGGCATCCCAACACAGTTATAGCTCGTTATTATTAAGGTCTTCCGTTTCCAACGGAAGACCTTCTAGTGATTCTACTGTTTATTATTTTTTTTTCCCCTTTCGTCTCCGAGACCGTTGGATGGATTTTCCTGAAACTTTCACAGGTTATAGAGAACGATGGTACCTCGAGGCATATTTTTCATTTTTTCAAAATTCACTTCCGGTCACAAGATATGTCCAATTTTCGTCTTTTTACAAGATATTTTGTCCAGCGTTTTTCTCAGAAACGGTAAAAGATAGAGTCACCAAATTTTCAGAGTTAATAGATGTCACTTTGTAGGCGTGCAGTAGGGGGTTAAGAATGTCGGCCGTCACTTCCGGTCGTCACCGGAAGTGATTAAAGGAAACATGAATTTCAAACTTTTTTCTTACAAATTGAAACGAATTTCGGTTTACTATATCTCGTTCTAATTCTCAAAAAATGTTGACCCCACCGGAAGTTGAATCTTCAACTTCCGGTTTTATCAAAGAAAGCCTATTCATTCTCTCATTTTTCAGTGCCATAAATCTCGGTCATGAAACTAGTTAATGAGTTGAGTTTTAAATATATAATAGTCACTATAAATGTCTAGAGTAACCTCAAATATTTTTGTAAAATTTACTTCCGGTCGGCAAATACGGCTTATTAGCTGTTTTCGTTGTCCAGCGTTTTTCTCAGAAACGGTAAAAGATAGAGTCACCAAATTTTCAGACTTAATAGATCTCACTTTGTAGACGTGCAGTAGGGGGTTAAGAATGTCGGCCGTCACTTCCGGTCGTCACCGGAAGTGATTAAATGAATCATATATTTCAAACTTTTTTCTTTCAAACTGAAACCTATATCGGTTTACTAGGTCAGGTTCTAATTCTCAAAAAAATGTTGACCCGACCGGAAGTTGAAACTCCAACTTCCGGTTACATCAAAGAAAAACTATTCATTCTCTCATTTTTCAGTGCCATAAATCTCGGTCATAAAACAAGTTAATGATTTGAAATTTACATATGTTATAAACACTATAAATGTCTAGAGTAAATTTTAATATTTTTGAAAAAATTCACTTCCGGTCGTGAGAAATAGGGTGGACATATTCAAACCTTGTTTTTTCAGTTTCTCAATAATGAATATAGATAGACGGTTGAAACTTGTAGAGTTGATCAACTAACATTAGTCCATTGTACACATACATTCAATTTTTTTGTCCGTCACTTCCGGTCTATAGCGGAAGTATTTGAAAAAATTGTCGATTTTCCGATTTCTTCGAGTGATTTCTCAGAGATGGCTGAAATTTTCAAGAATAATGTCTTATGAAATGACCTTGCTATAATTCTTTTTGTTTTTATAAAATTCACTTCCGGTCGGAAAATATGGCCGATTTTCTGTTTCTCAAAAGGAATTTTGTCCAGCATTTTTCTTGGAAAAAGTAAAATATAGGTTCATCAAACATTCAGGGATGATCAATCTCCGTTTGTAGGCGTGCAGTAGGGGGTTGAACATGTCGACCGTCACTTCCTGTCGTCACCGGAAATGATGGAAAGAATCGCAAATTTCAAACTTTTTCCTTTAAATTGAAACCTATACTAGTTTATTAAGTCTCTTTCAAAGTGTCAAAAGAATATTGACTCTGTCGGTAGTCAAAACGACTACTTCCGGTTTCTTGATAAAATACCTTTTTAATTTTCGTCTCTTTGTCCCCATAAATCTCGCTTATATTTGAAGTCTTTCATATGATTTTCACATGTCTTAATAAAAGTATAAACTTCCAAACTTTTGATAATTTTGTTTTTCAAAATTGACTTCCGGTCGGTAGTAACCTACTACTTTTTCTTTTTAAGGTTTACTTCTTTTTTTGAGAACTCTTTCAGATAGAGACGTGAAATTTTCAGGGAATATAGACAGTAAAGAGTCGCTGTCATTTATAGGAAAACGCATCTGAATAGTACTTCCGGTCGTCACCGGAAGTTACGAGAAAGGAGTAAAAAATTCGATAATACATTTCTCATTCATTGTTAAGGCACATTTTCTGATATATTTAAATGGTTTTTGTAGAAACAGAAAGTTCTTTACCGGAAGTGGTCTAACGGAAGACCTACTCATTACTAGTAATGAGTGTCTAGTTATTATTCTTTTTCTCCGGTACTTTTTTGTCCGGTAGTGTTCTCAGAAACTACAAAAGGGATCGATATGAAACTTTCCAGGATGATAGTATAGCGTTTGTAGATATGCATTGCAATTTTGGTAAAAAAAAAATGGAAAATCAGAATATTGAAGGAAGCGATATAAAACCTAAATAGGATGATAGTATATCATTTGTACATATGAAAAATAATAGTTATTTTGCCAGCACGCGCACGCATGCGCGTACACACGCATTACAAAATTTGTACGCTAACTTTGGAATCAGTCTAACTTTTTTGTTGTATATTGAAATGTCTTGAAATTCATATCATAGGTAGATATTGAGACCCTTAACTGATTAACATGGTCAAAATTACCAATTTGCACGCGCATGCACGTGCGCTTCATTTTGATTGGATAATACTAAAACGTTTGTAACTATCTTATTTATGAAGCGAATGAGATGATATTCACAGCATACGTAGACAATATGTGTAGCTATATATTGGTGTAGCAAAAAATGCCAACACACACGCGCATACGCGTGCAACGTTTTTCAAATCTTCAATTTTTAAAGGACGATAACGTTTTTGTTTTTCATCAAATTCTATTGATATTAATGGTTTAGATGTGTCTTGGTACTCCTTACAAATTGCTGTGGTTAGAATTACTGCTCAGCACGTGCATGCACGTGTGCTGAATTCTGATTGGACGATTTTAAAATCGCTATAACTTCCTTGTATTTGGTGGAAACGTTATGAAATTCACACTGTGGGTATATGATACACATGCCTGTTGAACGACTGAACAAAAATTCGGAATCATACACGCGTGCACGTGTATGCGCGTGCAACGCTTTCTTTCATTTTTTGGTACTGAAATTACCATATTGAACGTACTACATGTAATTAAAGGCTAAAATAAATTGATTATTTGCTATAGATTCACAAGGATATCACTTTTTAATTGGGGGATGTTTGGGGAACATATGTAACGGTCCCCGTTACAATTAGAACTAGTTATATTATGATCTGCAGATTTATTTAGAATTTATCCAAAAAGAAAACAATTTGGCAAAAAGGACTGTAGAATGTGAAATTGCCACAAACTAGGGAATAATAAATCAGAAATGTATGCAGAAAAGGGAAGAACCTAAGTTTGATTCACCAATGATTGACCGGGCTAACAAGTCGGGGATTTTCTCACTAACATATAAAACATCACAAATTTGGTATCATAGCCCTGTTAACAACTGATAACAAAGGTAAGATATTAAAAACCTGAGAAGCGCATCTCATATTTAGGATAGGAGTTTTAGCTATGACTTTTTTATCACTAAAAATATACACAACAGATTTCTCAAAGTTTAAGAAAAACCAGAAATCTGATATCTTCAATACTATTTATAACTACTGCATAAGATAGAGATAATCTTAGGAGAGGTGACACATGGTGTAATAGTTTTGCATCATTCAGGATTGAAAAGATCTAAGCTTATCGTCGCGCACGGGTTGGAACATCTTAGCATGGACTCCCTTGAAAACATTGGATTGAAATTTCAATTTGCAAGTTGATTTTCAATCCACTTAGTTTTAGTCTTGTTGTATTAATGAATTATAATGTTAAACATTTGATATAACGTACTCAAAACGAAAATATGAGGTCTACAAAAGATTAAAACCAAGATTATTAGTTCAATTTTTATAATCAATCAAGCTGATCACAGAACAGTAAGCGGTTAATAGGCCTGCGAAAATCGCAGTTCCTGATTTCAATCAACATGTAGCTTCCGCGTCTGGCGCAAAATATTTATTTACGATCAACTTTTTAGAATTCAATTCAACCACGCATGTGATCCGTATATTCATTAAAGCAATTTGTACGGTTAACATTTCAAGAAAATACTGTATATGTACATGTATATAGAACTCGATTTACGAAAAAAGTTGTCCCCATCTTCCATGCATGTTTACGCATCCTATATTGGTATCGCAAAAAAGTTAATTGCAATTTTAGAATTCCTTGCAGGACTTTCATCATTATGAACAAGACTGTGTTAAATTATTTCTGCATATTGTATATATAAACTGGCAAGAAATGAAATATAAAACATTCATGAAGTTTATCTGTTTTAAAACAGATAAACTTCACGAATGTTTTATATTTCATTTCTTGCCACTTTATGTTCGCCGGTCTTAAGGTAGTAGCTTCGGAGAAGAGGGTCCTGGGTTCAATTCTCGGTGCCGCGTCAAACCGAAAAGGGATAGTGACGGTTCCTTTCTCAAGAATCCGGCTTTAAGAAGTAAGAGTCACGGGTCATTCGGAAATTGCCTTAAAATGAGAGAGCTAGTGTCAATGTAGGTTATGACACGATAATGAACCCATACTGATACGATCTAGAGTGCCATCGATAGGTTAAACTTTGTAGCATTTTACATACTGCTTGTGACGTATTTACACGAGAGAAAAATTCTCGAATTCGACGTAAAAGGATATGCAAACAAAACAAAACAACATTCTTTCCTTGTATTGGAATACTTTGGTGCATCAAAACTACAGTACATAAATATGTTTGTGACACAAAAATGATTATCGTGAAAATAGTGTTTTCATTTTCATATTTTCAGATGAAGGGGGTCATGGTTTTTGCAGTTTTCTTGGTAGCATTGATGCTGGTAGACGAGGGTATGTTTCCTTATATTTGTCTAGAATGTCTCATCCATTTTGATTTCATATATTCTACAATGGGACCCTACCACATTTCTCATCTACAAATCGCCCGTTTTCATTACTGAAGAACAATGAGATTCCTTTTAGTCTGTTTTTATTCTCCCGGAATCGAAGATTCAGAGGCAAACAGTTTTTGATCTGTCCGTCGGTCTGTCTGTTGCAAAAAAAGCTTGGTCATATATTTTACACCATAAGAGATAAAGCTTTCATATTCGGTATGTGTATTTCTTTTGGCACTACTTTTTTAATGACACTAGAATCGTTGATCTAATGACCTTTATATTGACCTTTAACCTACTTCTAGAAAATTCGAATATGCGCCATATCTTTCAAATCTTAAGAGGTACTGCTTTTATATTTAGCATGTGCATTTCTTGTAAGAACACCTTTCCAACGAAACCAGATCTGTGTAGACCTTGTGACCTTAACATTGACCTTTGACCTAATTTAGAAAATTCGAAAAAAGCCATATCTTTGAAATCGTAAGAAGTACAGTGTTTATATTAAGCATGTGTATTTTTTGTGATAATACCTTTACCCGTGGTTGAGAGGAGAAAAATTGCTGTGTTCTTATTGCAGTATGTAGATAATATGAATTTTTAAGTATCTTCATACCTCAAATGCACGTAATAGAACCCCACATGTTTAGAAATATATATCTTTAAAGGAAGTGAACATGAAAATGTGACAAAGGGTTTAAATTTGTCATTTTGATGTATATAATGAATTCTGAAAATCATTAAGATGAAGCTTTCTTTAGTAGGGAGATATTTCATAAAGATTAACTAATTTTTTCAATCCTTGGGAGCTGCCATGTTGAAAAAATTATCATCTCCGTGCTGGGTTATCTCTTAGCATCCACTAGAGGCAGCACTGATGCTGATGTCAGTAGGACACATTGTGTATTTTTGGCAAATTGTAAACATCAACGTTAAATTGTCATCAGCAGAAAGTGAATTAAATATGGGATATCAGTTTGAACCTGATGTTACAGAGGAAGAAATTGCTTCTCAGAATAATTCTTCTTTACCAGCAATTGATTTTAATTATGTATATTCAAGGGGTGTCTTAATTTGTTGTCATGAGTTTGAACATTTTGTGTCAGATTACATGGATATACACATAAAGTGCGGTTCTCTACACCCATATTTTGACATGGTGTGTCTAAGTCCTGTTATAATTGATACAGCTTACATTTATCCATGGATTTATGTATCCAGAGAGGAAGGGTCTCAGGGGACTTGGAATTAACTTGTTAAACAAGTAAGAAAAACACGAAAATGAAAAATACCTTCTGTATTCACATATGTATTTTAAAAAATCTAAACATAACATGGCATTTGTGTGTAAATATTTCCAATTACACACACACATGGTAGAATACAGTAACAATTCTGTTGCAGGCATGCTATAAAGATTTATGGCCTACAGACAGTTTATCAACTAGGTCAGACGCTGTCAGCCTCTTGGGGGGGATCAGAGTAGTTTTACCCTCATTTGTTGTGACATAAATTAAGGGAGCATTTCCTAAAGAGCACTGCAATTATAAAGGATTTCTTGACACCTCAGACTTTGATACAGATTCTGAATATGTAATTTTTATTAGTGTAAATAAATAATATAACTGTAAATTGCATATCCGAAATTTATCTGTGGTCCATGTACATCAATTATTATAAAATATATAAATTATATGCCTATATTGCAGTACTTTTATGACAGTCACCTCAATTATATCCAAATATTTTAAAATTTAATAAAATTAATTGATTTGGAATCTTGAAATACAAGAGGCCCAAGGGCCTAGAATCGCTCTTCTGATAAATTGTACAACCCCACCATTTCTATTCTTAGCCTCTTAGTATTTTAAATCTTTAGTTAAATCCTAAGAATTCAAAAAAAGTAGGTCAATGTGACCTACTTTTTGGTTTACACATTTTGAGAACCCAAGAAATATCAACTGACAAAGTTTGATGATTTTAAGCCAATTAGTATCTGAATATTGAAATATAGCTATCAAATTCCAATCGTAGGTCATGGTGACCTACTTTCTGGTCAGCGAACTCCGAACATGCAAGACCCATCAACTGACAAAGTTTGATGACTGTAGGTCAAATAGTATCTGAAATATATAAATATAGCCGTCCAATTCCAAAAGTAGGTCAAGGTGACCTACTTTTTGGTCAACACCCTTTGAACATGCAAGACGCATCAACTGACAAAGTTTGATGACTGTAGATCGAATAGTATCTGAAATATATAAATATAGCCGTCCAATTCCAAAAGTAGGTCAAGTTGACCTACTTTTTGGTCGAAACCCTTCGAACATGCAAGACCCATCAACTGACAAAGTTTGATGACTGTAGGTCAAATAGTATTTAAAATATATAAATATAGCCGTCAAATTCCAAAAGTAGGTCAAGGTGACCTACTTTTTGGTCGACACACTCCATTGACTCAAGATGCATCAACTGTCAAAGTTTGATGATTGTAGGTCAATTAGTGACTGAAATATATAAATATAACTGTCAAATGCCAAAAGTAGGTCACAGTGACCTACTTTTTGGTCGATACACTCCGAAGACTCAAGATGCATCAACTGACAAAGTTTGATGATTGTAGGTCAAATAGTGTCTGAAATATAGTAATTTAGCTGTCAAATACCAAAAGTAGGTCACGGTGACCTACTTTTTGGTCGACACAAACCGAAGACTGAAGATGCATCAATTGACAAAGTTTGATGATCCTAGGTTTTACAGTGCCCAAAATATGCATCTAAAATTGAAAATGTGAAATTTGAATATCTGCAAAATTCAAAAAGTAGGTCACTGTGACATACTTTTTTATAAATATGTTTCAAGGCCTCAAGATGCATCAACTTACAAGATTTGATGATTCTAAACCTCTCGGTATTTGAAATAACAACTTAAAATATATCTATAAATGATAAGCCATAAAATTCAGAAAGTAGGTCACGGTGACCTATTTATCAGTTGACGCATTTCAAGGTCCCATGATCCACCAACTGACAAGTTTTGATGATCATAGGCTTCAAAGTGTCCAAGATATGCATCAAAATTAATTTTAAAATAAATACCTGCAAAATTCAAAAAGTAGGTCACCGTGACCTACTTTTGAGACAACTTGACACAAGGTCCTAAGATGCATCAACTGTCAAAATTTGATGATCCTAGTCCTTATAATGACTAAAATATCTAAGATTTAAGGAATTTAAAAAATTTTTAAATTTAGGTCAACTTTGAAGTGACCTTGAGATCATGCCCTTTGCCCCAGGGTAATGCCTTGAACAATTTTTAATCTACAACATATTCTCATCCTTATGTGTAAGTTTGGTGATAATCTGCCCTGTGGTTCTTGAGAAGAAGATTTTTTAGCAACCACTACTTTTGTTTGTATTTTCCTGATTATCTCCCCTTGTTAAAGGGTCACATCCCTTTATTTAGTATGTATGAAAGCCCTTGGGCCAATGGTACCCTGTAACAAATTTGAAAAAAATTGGCCAAGGGGTTCTTGAGTTATAGCCCTTTTTCTAAAAAGTTTACGCACACCGCACACCGCACAAATGGCCATAGCATTAGCTCTTTGAGCCTTTGGCTCAGAAGAGCTAATGACAGTACTAGTGCTTCTGAGTAAGTTCAGAAGTTGGAGGAGCTGGAGATATTTTGTGGGAGTGTTTTCTTCTTTTTCTTAATGCATTGTAATTAGATTTCATTTCAATTCTTTTTGCCCCAAAACCTTATCCATCAATTCTGATATGAATCCATAAATTTCTGCTGTATAATAGTGACCCAGTCAACAACAGCAATGTGTCTCACCTACGTCAGAGCACAGATGCATACTGGGAAGTAATGGATGCCCTCCATAAACCTTTAACTTAGAGTGTTTAAATGAGCAAATATCGTAATAGAAACAAGCAAATTAGATTCAGGCCACACTATTTAGTTTCAGCAGGTCTTTTAAGTTTATTATGCAACAAATATTTTTTTCATGTTCACTTCCTTTAATACTCATTTTCACATTATTATTGGCGGCAGAATCTATTTATGATTGTGTTGGAAATTATGTATGAGAAAAATGAGAATTTTTTGATTTGGTAAAATAATTCCTTATTAATAACATGCTAAAAAGTTCTGAATAAAAGATTAATCAAAACGTTTCATTTTTATTCATTATTAATAAAATATCATTAATGAAGTACTACTCTAGAATGGCAATGTATAATGTATTAAAGGAACTCGTTATGACTTTCCAGGCATTAATCATTTAAATGAAATTGTATAAAGAAACGTTATTTTGGTTTGAAGATATGCTACAGTTGCACACACACGCACGCTATGATGTGATACCTTTCTCTCCTGTAAAAGAATTGTGAATTATCAATATAAATATAATACAATGCTTTCTAAAGACCTAAACATGTGCATAATCAGGCTCATGGACCTCTTGTTAAATAAAAGATACCTCTGCATTTCCTTGGAAATTGTTCAGCATGCTTAAAATTTTAGCGGCGGATATTTTTTGCATCCGAATTTTCTTGTCAATCTTCATTTTGCTGCAACTCAATGAGTATTTTTTTTAAATGTCAGTCAGCTGTTCTCTTTATACATTTGTATTTTTTTCTTTAAGGAACTACCGCTACGACTACCTCGACGATCACCACTACTACAACTCAACCAGGTAATCCAGTACCAGGTGGTCCAGTAACAAATGCTCCTGCAGCAGGTACTCCAACTAATGCACCAGCTAATGCACCATCTAATGCACCAGGTGGAAATAATGGTGTTACAGGAATAACCGGAAATGCGTTGTTAACATTCCTAGGTTTGGGATTTTACGGAATCATGAAATTGATGTGATGCTGCATGGAGTTTTAAATTGTTCAGGAAACAGATTGGACAGACAAGTGAAATACAAGCGATGTGTTATACTAAATTGTATAGTACTCTCTCTTTGTCCTGCATTTTTCACCTCCATTACTGACAGTAGTTACACTGATGATGAAAAATCTCGCCCTCCATTTTCTAAAACATTTAGAGGATTTACAACAGAGGAAATATTTTTAGTTATTCATTAAAACTTGTTTCTAAACCTCTCCCATGATGTTTTTTTTTTGGTTTGCTTTAAAGTGGAATATCATTCACTCAAATTGAGACGCCATTTGGCGCTCAAGGTCGTAGCAGTGAGGGTTCTCTATCGTGCTACAGGACATCGCATCCAAATAAAACAGCCATTCTCATTCTAAAATAATACTTAAAGATAATGATCGAAGTGTTTGCGCGGTAGTTTCGTTTTATTATTAAGATTAAATACACTGAAGCTGAATTGATAATTTAGAATGATATTTATAGCTCATTTACTGAATGAAAGGTGAAGATAACGAACAGTGATCAATTTCATAACTCCTATAAGCAATATCAGGAAATATGCCCGCACGAGATATTTGTGCGGTAAAGCAGGCCCAGCTTGCGAGTTCCAAATTTTTGCACCTATAATTCAAAATTAATTTTCGGTTGCAGACATAGAGTTTATGGCCATCATTATTTATAAACAGATGTGACGTCACTATTGAGTTAGGCTATGCATTATAGTATTGATGTTATCGCTTTACTCTTCATCAGCACCTGTTACTGTATCTATAAGATAGTTACTTTCCTCCAATGTGCCTTTGGAAAAGAAGTGTCAAAGCAGCAATCACAGATTTTCATCTGCACTTAGATAGACGTCAAAGGATGCTCTCAGATACTTCCTTCCTCCAATTCAATACCATTACAGGAGGAAGATCTCCGCAAGCTATTTTGAAAATTCCTTTTAGTGTTCATGACATAGAAATTTGTAAATTTGTTACATGTACCAAACCATGGACCTTTCCTTACTCTCCCTTCGAAATCTTGTCTCATAACAATTTCACAAACATTTTTGAGCCCATCTCAACCACTTGTTTAGGAACAGTCGCTACCCGAGATGCTTGGTGGGATACGGTGATTGACCACGATATTCTACTTAGTGCCGAACTTTGCGGTCTCTGTCCTCAGGACCTATATATCTTTTTCTGTTAGGTGCTAGAACACTCACAAACACTATCTCTCGTTATGACGGATCCAGCTTGCATATTTTTAACGTTCGCTTTCTAAGGAATGTTGCAGCATGGTACAACAGAAATTTACTTCACATATGACCATAGTAAACTACGTCTTTTTTCCGATGTTTAATTCTGATTAGTTACATATCAACTGTACAACGCTCTTGTCAGCAACCATGTTATCTTCTCTTGTAATTGATGTATATACGTTGCCTCCTATTTCTTTTTTCTTTGTTCATTTCTAATTACAATATGTATTTTCCTATTTACTTGTGTCATTTTCTAACAATTTCATTTATTTATTGTTCATGTAATCTCCCATGGGAGGAAATAAAGAATGAATAAGTTAAGCCATAAATTATGATATTTTGAAAGATGTAGTCTCATAACGACAACGGTATGTGCGAACAAATTTTGATAAAACAATAAATAATAACCTTTCAATGACTAATAATTTATTGCTTATACACATGTATTTACATTTTAAAAACTTTTTATGCAAGCGTTTGTCAACTACATGTATATTCAAATCTTTTGGGTAAGTAGCGATTAACGGAACAGCCATGGAACGACACATTGGTGTCATATCGCAAAGAATATAAAAATAGCTGAAAAAAATTTGATAGTTCAATTCTGGAATTGCTATTCAATTAAGTACCATAAACATCAAATTATTAACAAAGTTGTACAATCTGAACTTTAAACAGTTCATATCTTTTCAAAGAACAAGGTACGTTATTGGTAGAAACACGCCAAACTTAACTGGGTTAAAAGACCATAATCTGCACAAACAAATGGTAAATAATTTATCAATGTGTATCAAAATTAAAAAATAAAACTTCTACGCTGAAAACGGCGTCCTCATATAAAAAGTATCTTTCTTTTTTTTCTAATCCCACGTCATAGTATACGAGTACGGGAATGGCATCGCATTCGCAATAGTTCATTGATTGTAATTGTTATTTAAGTTATTAATTAAATATAGTTTATATAAGTTGATTCTGTATCGTAGCTATCGGGTCTATATTTAGAATCTGGCAGATCTAGTGCATCACGTGATCAAATGGACCAATCAGTATTAAGCTGTATATCATCACTTCATCAGTTTGAAGTTCTTCTGTGACTAAACAAATTTCTTAGATTCCTTCGGAATATTATTCAAGGATTTATAGCTTGTGCATATTTATTTGTGTTCATTGAACTTACGGTAAATACAAACTGTGATTTTGAACCGCGACATGTGAATGTGCGTGTGGGTGTTGGTACAGGCACGCTCTATTGCAGTTTCCTTCAGATTCTAGGATATTGTTTCTGTTTATATCGCTAATGTTCAGTGGAGCATTACTGTGATTAGTCAGCCCTCGTTACACTTAAACTTCAAATGTGATCAGTGACAGGCGAATGTGCGCAGGCTTTGTTATACCCCCCCCCGTAACAAGTTGTGTGTGTGTGTGGGGGGGGGGGGGCTTAATGCAAGTAGTCTCATATCTCTAAACATACGAATGTAAAAGATGCAGACTTAAAAAGACACAGAAGAGTTTCAGGGTCAATGACTAGGTTTAAGATTCTTTAGATCCCTTCGGTTGGTCTCTCACTGAAAATAGTATAATTATTTCCTAACTGAATAACAGTAATAGAATGACATGTCGATATTTTACAATTGGAACAAAATTATCTACATGGAAACACACTAAACCTTAAAAGAATTTGATGAAAATGTTATGCGATTAATCAAAGGAGAGAGAGTTAACTTATGAATCAGATTCCGTTATGTTTTTCGACAGTATTACCCGACTTTCACAAGTGGTGGTAAAAATTGAAAAAAAAAAAAAATTGAAAAAGTTGATAAAAACTCTAGACAACGCCCGAACTCTTAGATGAAAAGGTGAACATAATAATCTCATAACTCTTATAAGAAATACAAAATAGAGAGATGGACCCATGGATATACCAGAGGTGGTATCGGGTGCCTAGGACAAGTAAGCACCCTCTGTCGATCACACCAGCTTTGAGCCCTATACATCATGGTCAGGTAAACAGAGTAATCCGTAGTCAAAATTAATGTGCCAAGAATAGCCTAACATTTGGTACGAAACACGCCAGACAGCATTTGACACAATGACAGGTTGTATTGGCAAACTAGATCGTTATAACGACAATAGAATTTGCGAAAGGCTGACTTTAAACAAGACTGTAGAATATCCTGTTTATCATTGGTTTGCTCGATTTCGAAATGAATCATACACAGAACATTCCCTTGCGTATCGAATCAGTTGAGAGATATAAACACCATATACAGGTGATAATGGATAATTGCTAATGAATATAAGAAGTTGACGATGGAGAAGCTGAAATGACCCCTTTTGTCATAAAGTTGAGTTGTTAGTTTGCCGATAATATTTATTTTCAATAAAATATCGAAGTATGAAGCAGTTTCATACCGATCGGTACGCCGTTCTCAACACACTGATTCTAATTACAGATTACTCCGTTCACTTTATCAAGACATATGACTGACGACGGGTGTGACCTGTCTACAGGGGATGCTTACTTCTCCTAGGCACTTTATCTCACCTCTGGTATTTCCAAGGGTGTATTTTTACTGGAGCTATGAGATCGATCACTATTCATTGTTCGTTACCTTCGCCTTTCATGAATGTAACTGAACAAAAAAACATCGCCGTTATGAATAATTCACGTGATCTTCAACCTTAAGTTTTAATATGTAGAAATTCAATGGAGGTGACATTTCGCGTATCTCTACACTAATACTAAACCATCTGATCTTCATCCTTCTACACAGAATGTGCTATTCTGAACTGATTAAATGCCCGATCCCGTAAAACCGTTGGGTTGCCTAAACATGAAAACTCTCATAAAATTGTACTTCATATCATGTCTCTATTAAAATAGTCCAAATGACACCCAAAAGATTAATTATACCATGAATTTGTTACCATGTTAGGAAAGAAACAAATATTATTTATCATACTAATGTATTTTAAAGGAATATTGAAACATGCATTTGTATCATATTTCAACCATACAGTGGATACGTGTGTAATGTTCGCGTTGTCTCATTGTAAAGAAAGTGTAACGTTATGAGTATGGTACAATGTATAAAAACTCATTCTTGTGCACGATAGATTCAAAAGGAGTGATGTGAGACAAATGGCGTCTTTAGCCTTGAAAAGACATTTTGTGTTGGTGATAGATATTGTTAATGACAATCGTTTTGAATAAAAGGTCCATATAAGTGTATATATTTTGTGTTGGTGATACCGTTGTTACTTTAGAATAATGACAATCGTTTGGAATAAAAGGTCCATATTAATGTCCACATATTGTGTCAGCGATGACAGTAAATCTAGAATAACGACAATCGTTTTGAATAATAAGACAACTTATAGATATCTATAGTGATCGATAAGTCCACGGTTACCTGTAAGTTAACAGATGGTCAATATTGGATCACCTAGACACCTAATCCTACCTACACACTTGATCCCACCTCTGACTGGGGTCCGTCGTTGTCCTGTCCTCGATGTTGTATTCTTATTAAATTATGGTATTAAACACAGATCACTCCACTTTTTCATGATTATGAAAATCTATATTTAAAAATCTCATTTTAAAAATGAATTTAAATACTAAAGAGAAGTTAAAGACGTTAGAAGTTTTGTTGGCGTTATCTTCAGACAAATAACATGGTTTATAGGATTATTTACCTTTTTATATTGATAACTCTCGTAAAGCATCTAAAATAAAATGTAAGGAACACCATAGAGAAAGTTTCTACAATAATACATGTAATTTTCATTGTTTCTTGATCTTGAACTTCTGGTATAACAATTAATGAACTTTGTTTTTGAGGATACCGGTATTTGGAAAGCATTTAACCATTATTTAAGTCTCAAGAAATGCATAAAACAATACGATGATGCATACAATAATATTTTTTCCAAATTAAAAATAACACCCGTGATACAAATTCGCCGATGAAAAAATCAAAGGCATGAAATTATTTAAAATAAAGTTCATGTTAGATAAAATTAACTGTATTTTCCTAGGTATCTTTCAGCAATGAATAATTATAATTGTATTTGAATGCCGCGTTGTAAATGTATAAATCTTCATAGCTAGTAATCCAAATTCAACAGAACTTGAGACGAGAGTATGTTTGGGTGAAAGGATTTATGTCTATGGAAGAATCGTACCCTATTCCAAGGGGGAGATTACTTGAAAATTGTGATTTTGAAAAAGGTGATAACAGTGATCTCATAATTCCCATTAAGAAATCAAAAGTGAGAATAGGGTGAACACGGACCCCTGGAAACATTGGAAACAAAGTTGGGATAAGAAGCTTAGGAGATGACATTCCCTACTCACCGTTCACACCCGCCGTGAGCTATCTATCTTGATCGGGTAAACAGAGTAATCCGTAATCAAGAACATTTTAAAAAAGGTATGACACACGTCAGATAACATTCGAAATCATATCAGGTCGATTCAATAAACGCCACAGAGGCCTCCACAACTGCTTCATATTTGGATGTTTTAGTGAACATAGACGTATGAAGCAGTTGTGGAGGACTCTGTGGCGTTTATTGAATCGACCTATGAATGAAAGTGAATAATGTTAATAGATAAAATATCGCCCATGTATCTATATATCGAGTTGAAAGCAAAGCAAGAAATTCATTCTCCGTAAAGAATCTTTTGAATAAATTCTGTCTCATAAGAATTCATAAACAGCCAGCAAATAAAGTAACATGATTTTCCCCAAAGGGAATTCCAACAGTGTTGGAAGACCTGATCTTAAAAAACCATATAAATGAGGAACTCTAACAACATATTCTAAATATCAACTTTAGTGTACCCGTGCTAATAATCCGGTTGATCTTTACCAATGTAATTTTTCAGATGACTGATCACAATATATGAATATTTCAGAGTTCCGTTTTTATTTAAGAAGCAGTTGTCTTTAATGTCAAAGTCTGGTCTCTAATTCATCGTGAGGAAAGACCTTGTTGAGAAGCCGTGCATGTTGAAACAGTTGATTTTGAAAACGTTCTGTGATATCAGATTTATTGACACGTTTTAGGTTTTTTGAGAATCCAGATTTGATTTATGCCATTTCTCGCATATATGTCACAATGCATCTGAAGATTTCCATTACAACAGTTTTGTGAGGAATAAACATAGGAACTTGCTAGGATACTGTATTTACTGGATCCTGCAATGTACACGCGCCTTTCTTTGTAAGAATTTTTGTGAAGTTTTCAATCCAATATAGATACGATAGTTAATATTCAGTCGTCCCATTGACTGAGATATCAAATGTTAAATATTGACAGAATGGGGTTATACAGAAATCCTCACGATGAATTAAAGACGAGACTTTTTGACATTATAGACAGTTGCTTCTTCAACAAAAATGGAAAACGGAAATATAATTCATATCTAGTGATCAGTCATCCAAAAATTATTTTGTTAAACATCACTCTGATTCCACACACAAGTATTCTGAAGTTGAAATAAGACTCCTGGATATACAAGAGGTGGGATCAGGTGCCTACAAGGAGTAAGCATCTCCTGTCGACCGGACACACTCGCCGTGAGTCCTATATCTTGATCGCGTAAACGGAGTTATCCGTAGTCAAAATCGATGTGCCAAGAGCTGCCTAACAATTGGTATGAAACACGCCAGACGGCAGTTAACTCGATGATGGGTTGTATTTGCCATCTAGACTGTTATAACGACCATAGAATTTGCGAAAGGCTGACTGTTGAAACCCCTGTACCATCAACTTATTTGTCAGTAGCCTGCCTCGATTAAAAAACTGATCATACGCAGAACAAGCTCTAAGAATGACTTAGAGCCGAGCAATTTATAGTGTCCCCTGTCTCACGATAAAAAAGAGAGCTGAAATTTCTTTGTCTTGAATAGCATTTGTTGCTCATTTGAGTAACTTTTAGTGGAAATTCATCTTTTCTGTCAAGGGAAGAATGATTACAAATGCACAAATAAGTACACAACTTCCTCTTTAGTAGTGCCTCCACACAAATACACATTACAGCACACACTTGATCTAAAATACAACGGAATCCAACCAACTCATATACTAAAATGCCAGAAAACCTGAGCATAAGCGAAAATCCACTGGGAATGGTGACGTCTCCATGAGTGAAAAATTCTTGAAGGGGTTAAACAATATATAACCAGCTAATGCCAACACTCACAAGGGAAGAAGAGAGTAGTAATTTCATTAAATTTATCTGCTAAACTCAATTCACACATAAATCAGTTGATAAATTAACGTTTTTCATTAACTTTCATCTTTGCAGTATGAAAAAAGCCTCACACACAGAAGAAAGACCCTAGGTATTGTCGAAACCTGTCGCACATCGTTGTCAATCATTGCCTTATTTCTTAGAGATAATTCCGTATTTGTTTGGATTTAAGACCTTCGGGATCAACAATATGTAAGGATATTGTTCCATATATAAATCTGTAGCTCTGGCAGATGTCGTAACCTAATTAAATCCAGACTTCTTAGGATCTGATTTTAATTAGATTGACAGATGTCGTAACCACGGCTGGAGTTGACACTTTCAGATCAAAAGCAGTGACAGTTGTGCACAAGTTCACGTTCTCCTCCTTTTTTGCATTTCGTTGACATACTTTTTTTTTTTTCAAATAGAGCCTGTTTAGCAACTCTGTGTACGAAAGTGTTTGACTTCTGAAACACAGTCTGACCACCCATTCTCGCCTTTGATTTCAAATTGTCTACCATACTGTCTAATTTCCTGAACACATTGTCTACGATAGTATCTGAGGTCTCATCCCCGCCGATTCTTTTCTTTGATTTCTATTTGTCTAGTTATCAAACAGCTTATTCACCAGCTATTCTCCTTCGTCTTCGTTCGCCCATAGCTTTATTTATTTTATTATCAGTTTTATAGACAAGTGTGGAGACTTTTCTATTGCCACACGTTACATTAATATGTAGACGTTTTGTTTGTTATCAGCATTTGTATTTTAGTTGTAATATTAGCTTTCTTTTTATCTAGTTTTATTTTTTATGTAAATATTATATCGTCCTTAGGAAGGGACAGGTCATTCCGAAAATTTGACAATTCACTGTTTTTCGTATCGTTGTCCATTTTAGTGCGTTTTATATCTTCATCTATGCAAGTGAAATATTTTAATCAAATTTGATTAGATTCCAGAAGATCATGTTTTAAAAGGCGAGTTTCAATGAGGCAGTTAAATTACATTCAAATTTGGGGAAAACAGTAAGAGTATTTACAGGTAATCTCAGCGATAACAGTTGGTCCCGATACCATATAAAAGACAACGTCGAACGTCAGTCCTGCGGACGGACAGGAGTAAATCAACGAAGGTAAGACCTTTAAGAATAAAACAATGTTGCAATGTTACGATCCCCTATTTCTTATTAAATTTAACCAAGAAATCCTAGACTTCACAATTCAAATTAGCGGACTTTGTCAATTAAATATATCAGTGTTTTCATTTATCAATTTACAAAATTAACTATCGGTTTCCAACATTATGATACTTAATTTGGTAAATAAAGTTCACTGTTAGAATATAAATGGAAAAAAGTTTAAAGTAATAAATTTGTACATTCACTGTATCTTAAAACAATAATTTCAGATGAAGGGAATTGAGATTTTCGCAGTTTTGATGGTGACATTAATTCTCGTACACGAAGGTAATTTTTATTCAGTCAAATCTTTTTTGGGTGGCAAAATATTTACATCAGAGGACTAATTCATTATCATGATTCATAAACTGATAAAATTATTTAAACATGAGATTGATAACGGTGTTTTTCATTGCAGTATAACATTAGTTGTTAAGGTTTGTTAATTTGATAATATAATTCTCTGTTTCATAGAAACATTATAGACTGGGGTATTCTAGAAGTGTTATATTGAATTAGGAAAGCCTGCACCCTAATATGAAGATAGTAGGGTTGAATACTTTATACATTAAGAGCAATTCTCTGTAATGACCACAAAAATTCTGAAGGGGTCCGGCACACATGGTCTCAGATTTTGATAAAACTTACAGATTAAAGAAAGTACCCCACAAAATGACAGAAATCAAACATATTTTATTATTGTGATGCATGGTTGCCATGGAAACCATGGTAGTGGATTTTGACATTTGGGGGCACTCTAATTCATAGCCATAATTGTAAAAACTTACATTTTTAAAAGCCCAATAACTAAATTAGTAGCAACTCTTCTCTATCTTTGAAATCAGTATTGGTAAATTAACATATCAATAGCTGAAAATTCACATAAGTTTGAGTTTTATCGTTAACAACGAATCAGCTAACGTTGTCATGGAAACACATCTGAACGGCTCCTTGTCAAGTGCACAAAAATTGATGAAAATTGCTATGTTCATCACCTATTCACAGGAAAAGCCAGCACCTTACAGCAATATGCATATTATAGCTGCATATGACTAACCTCAGTATTTCATATTATGGAATAAACTCAGTGGGCAAATCATATACGAAAATTCTATAAACATACAAAAAATGCATAAAATTCAAATTTTCAAATTTCCTTCTTTATTAAAGTTTAAATATATTTTTATTATGCACATAATCACAAGACTATTTTATCAAAATGATTGATTACTAATTTTTCAACAGTAAAATTGACATAAAGAGATCAAAATATAACTGATAAAACGGTTGCTGTGGCAACAAAACTCTTAAATATACAATATAATTATGTCTAATATTGAATTGATAAACCAGCCAGTTTCAACAATCAGAATACATGTATTCAAATTCAACTTCAAAATAAAATTTAATTCAGAATTGCAGGTATCAACATATCAATTGAAAAAAAAATTAGTTGCCATAGCAACCCTTTCAACAAAATCAGTTTTAAAGATGTATTCTTTTAACTATTAGATTTAACACGGAGTGCAGGAAACATAAAGATAGTGGTGCATATTTGCTGTGCTTTCTTTTAGCATTGAATATTAGACTTCAGTTTTATAGCTTTACATCCACTTTTTTTCAAAGTAAATATTGACCTAAAATTATCATACAACTTTACAAATTAAGAACTTAATCCGAATTTCAAGTACTGTTTGTAAGATTTCACTTTGTGTCTTCTGCTCAATAATCAGATAATGAAAGTTCACATTGTTTTGCTTCCTAATGCTACTGTAAAGCATTGTTGTGCACTGACAAAAGTTGAAAAAAAACCCAACAACTTTTAAGTCTTGATAAAATCATTAAACTGAGGTTATTCCAAACTGACTTGACAAATCTGAATACTCTGGATTCCTTCTGACTGTGCATCCTGGTTATGTATGTCTGGCTACTTGACATTAGTTGATGTAACCTATAACCTAAATCACATTAAAACTGCATGTAGAATGAATATCTCCATTGCACACAAATATCACATACATACACATATGCATACAATATATTCCAATTCTTGATAAGTTTTCTACTAGAAATTTATATCTGATGCATGTAAAAAATATTAATAAAAATTCATTTTCCAATACATGTGCAATTGTTCCAGTATTATTATCATCACTGCTAATATAACACGAGCGAGCGAGCGAGCGAGGGAGCGAGCGAGAGCGAGAGAGAGAGAGAGAGAGAGAGAAAGAGAGGTGATTGAGAGAGAAACTGAAAGTTTCCTTTTCATAATTCACATGAATTAAACAATCTGTTTTTAATGTACGTGATGAACAAATGTTTGGAACACTATTAGAATAAATAGAACATTTATCTTATTATAACCTTAAATATTGAAAAGTAGGTGAATTTAACAATGTTAATGTTAAATAAACCTGTCAGATATAGTACTTATTTTAAGATTACAATACAACCCCCTCCCCTTTCTTTTATGATGACATTTATAGTGGAAAATTTTTCAGTGCGTGACGCAATATTTTGGTCCTTACAGAGAATTGCTCTTAATGTGTGTGAGAAGTTTTTCTGAGTAGTGTACAGAGGATCTTAAATGATGATATTGGACGCGATATTCTTGGCACACTGTTTTTGACTACGGATAACTCCGTTTACGTGATCAAGATATAGGGCTCACAGTGGGTGTGACCGGTAGATAGGGGATGCTTACTCCTACTGATTCCACCTCTGGCATATCCTGGGGTCCGTGATTGCCCAAACTCTCTATTTTGTATTGCTTATTGGAGTTATGAGATTGATCACTGTTCGTTATCTTCACCTTTCATTGATATAAACATGGATGTTTGTATCAAGGACATTAGCTTTTCATAGAAGACATTAAGATTTCATCGAGACAGACATTAGGTCTATCCACTTTTCAATATGAATTTACTTTATGAATGAACATTACTCTCTGACTTCTTTGATATTTTTACAATGTTATATATTTTGATTGTTATTTCCGTTATACATCCAGTGTGTGGATTGCTTTGATTTCCCCCCTATCATAGCAATGCTATAAAGAGGTACAGATAAAACATTACACTGTGCGCTTTATTCCCACTTTGTCAACATTTTCAGAGATCCAATGGCCATGAAATGCTGTTTTTCAACAAAAACTTAGAAAAAATGTTCTTGTATTTTAGAGTATATCAAAGTTAAGTCCCAATTTAAGATAATTAATTCGTAAAGTGTGAACAAAAATGACAATAAAGACAAATGATATAATCAGCACAAGAAAGGTCAATAATAAAAGAATAAAACTGTTATTTACTTAAAATTTCCAGTTACTAAATGCTGGATTTAAATTAAATCTAGAATATGAAAAACAGACTATAGCTATCTCTGATTAAATTCTTTTGTTCTCCACTTCCAACCCATTCCCACTTAGCCAACCCAATTTTACCTGTCATTGGCTGAGAGTGGAGACGCCCAATGAGCTTTAGGTTCCTTATATATAATCCACCTATTTATTGAAATTTACGATTTGTTTGGACTTGATATCGAGACATTAATTTTAAGAAAGTAATTTGAAATGAAATAGTGACGATTGTGCTCGTGCAGTCATTAAGAGACATTCGTCTTGTAAATATGTATACATGTATATATATGTCTATTTTGATGTATAAAAGAACAAATATATACAGACACTTTAATTTTCTTTTAAAATTTCGTTCTGTGTTGTTGAAATCAACTCAATTACCTTAAAAAAAAAAGAAGCACAACATATCAAAACAACCCCAGGATGTTGCAAATATGCAATATCAAATTCCGTACAGTGTCAATTCTCCTGGATTTCTTTCTCCTATGAATAATGATATTGGAATTGTAGGGTATCGAAATACGGAGCCAGTGGCGTAGCCTGAGTTAATTAATGTGTACGCCTATTGTACGGCGAGGGGTCTGGGTCCAGGGCAAAAGATCTAATCTATAATACGGTTTTTTTTTTTTTTTTTTTTTTTTTTTTTTTTTTTTTTTTTTTTTTTTTTACACATAAACACTATATATGCCAAGTTTGGCTTCGCCCTGGGGTCAAAATCGCAACCCCGGGGATCATGAAATTTAAATCTTCTTCATTTTGTAATTTGATCGGTTTCACAACTTGCCGGAACAATAATAGAGAAAAACATGCCGTAACGACAACGGTTTAGACCCGGAAAGGTGTAACACTAACAAGACATCCAAGATATCAGTACCAAGAGGGAGACTAATGTACCGCAGATACTGCAGACACTTATTTTTCACCTATGTTTGTAGCATTTAGGTTTTTCTTTCTTTTCTTTTCCTTTTTTTTTTAATGTGTACGCCCGATTGAGCGGAGGTATAAATGTCTAGGTGTTGCGTGATTGGCTAATATCAAGAGTGAAATTATTTGGAATTGAAAGAAATATTATAGAGGTTCAAATTAATTGTCAGGATGAAAAATTATCGCACAAAATCGAGAAATGACTGCGGAAATGACCATGGTAGGGGTGTGCTTAAAATGAAGTGTGTAATTTACTGCAGATTGCTATGTGTTGTAAAAAAGTACAAATATGGCCTTTAAAAGGCACGGGACCCAATATATTTTTTGTCATTTTTTATCAACACTTGGAATGAACTTTGAAATGTTTGCGGTCATTTGTTTAAAATCGATATATTTAAGTAGTGAGAGGGCCAAAGGTTAATATTGAGGTCTATGGGAAATGAATTGGAACTCTTTTCCCTGATGCAATCTGGTTACTATAAAATCTGAACTACAAAGGTAAGACCTTTAATTTCCGGATTTTTCTCTACCTTGGATCTCAAAAGTTTTCAAAAAGCTCTCTTGAAGTTATCGAGAATCACCTGTACATGCTTGCCGCTCCCTGAGGCATCGGCGTGTTTATCTGATTTTAAACATTTAATAGTGTTTATTCATAATACCTAGAAACAATAAAGGATATATTGATTTCAAATGCTAAATAAAATAATTTGGGTCCCACGCTAGCTGGACATATCCTTGATAATGCCCTATATTAGAATGGATTCTTGTACTAAATAAGGAGTAGAATTTTATAACCAGTAATATTAATTATACATGTACTTTTAAGATGCAGTTTTGTATATGTATTTTAATGTATCACAATATTTTTTTAAAAATCGATTTATTTTCACATTTCCTAATAGAATATAGACATAGCTGACATAACAGGGTGTTAACATAAGACTGAAAAGAATATACATCTACAACATTATTCACACTTATGTTGAAATTTCAGGGTAACTCGAATCAAATTGTAAAAGTAGCAATGATCTCAAAATGGATGGTATATCAAATGAATGAAGGTCTGAATTCAATCAGTATCATTTTTAAAATAAACACTCAGTTGAAAAAGTTTATTCGTATTTTGCATTGCAGCGTTATGTAATTGGGGATAATTGAGCATGAAATATCATATGACTCCTCGTCCTCTTTAGAAATAAATCTGATAGATAATAATTTTCAAACTCATTAACCTTTATCTGGTAGCTGGCTATCAGTAATTATAACTTTTATATTTTGTAGTAGCTGGCTACGAGTAGCTAACTTTTCTTACTTTTAGTAGCTGGCTACTAGTAACTGGCTACTAGTAGCTAACTTTTCCTTGTTCAAGTAGCTGGCTACTAGTAGCCAACTTTTCTCTTTTTAAGTAGCCAGTTACTAGTAGCCAACTTTACCGATCTAATGTGGATAACGTTTTAAGCATCAGTGTAAGAAGCGCTCTTTATGCAATTTAAACTGTACAGTAACTCAAAGAATATATAAACAATGTAGTCGTAAGTTGAACGTATCACAATACTAAATACTAAGGGACAATACCTTCCTGCAATGATAGTACATGTATAATATGCAATATACTCGTATTTCAAATATGTATGATCCGGGTTAGCATGGATCCTAAGTTTCCCTTGCCTGTTGTAAAAGGCGACTAAATGGGGCAGTCCTTCGGATGAGACCGTAAAAACTGAGGTCCTGTGTCACAGCAGGTGTGGTACGATAAAGAACCCTCCCTGCTTAAAGGCCGTAAGCGCCGAGCAAAGGCCTAAATTGTGCAGCCCTTCACCGACAGTAGTGACGTCTCCATATGAGTGAAAAATTCTCGAGAGGGACGTTAAACAATATTCAATTAATCAATTATATATGGAAAATAAAAGAATATACGAATATCATGTCTTAAGAGGGATGTACCACTACGGCATTGATATATCACAAGATGATAAATTGTGCTTTTATTTACTTTAAATTCAATCTTGTTCATTAATTTTCAACAAAAAATGAATTGCCGGTGTCAAATTGGTAATAAATCTAATATCTACGTTGACTATAAACAGACCTTAAAATTGTGTCTAAAATGTAACTGTATGTTTTAAGGCTGATCGATCCACATGTGATATCATAGGATTTTGCAAAAATCTTTATTAAATTAAAATTTGCGCATATTAGAAATATATCATTCAGAGGAATTCTATTAACTAGTTTTTTTTTTAGACTGTTGACATTTAAAATTTGTCATTTCAACAAGTTTTTATCTATTATCGATATTCTGTATAACGAAAATGTGTGATTTTCTGATGTTAACATATACTTCTATTATTGTATGTCCGACATCTTTAAAAATGTGGCACCATACACATTTTATTTGGTTATTAGCTATATTGAGTGGAAATCAATACAGTTTTTACACTTTCAACTAATAAATCACATGAGGATCAATCCATCTTAACCTTAGCCCTTTTTCTAGGAATGACCCTTAATCCTACAACCCTAGAATCTTAACCATAATTTCTCATCTTAACTCAGACACCTTATACAATCCTATCTCGTTACAAAATTTAGTCTTTGTCGATATAATTACCGTGTTGACATATTCATTTCTAGGAAACAAATTAAGAAATTCACTAATGTTAATGTTTTCCACAGTATGTAAATATTCCTTATACATCTGTTTGAATGATGCCTAATTGAAATCAAGAAGATAAAACAAAATATTCAGCATCGGAAGAATAATACCCGCACTTCAATATACCCCAGGGTATTTGCTATTTACCTTATTACCCCTACATGTAGATTTTAACGCCAATTATTTGGTGCAATTTAATTGGTTAATCGGATACGTCATCTGCACTACGACGTTGATATCGTTACAGAATTTCTTTTGGACATATATATGATCAATGATGATCTCATGGTTGTGTGTGCAATCTAATTAGCTCTCTTTTGTAGACCAAAGTCATGACATTGAGAGATTTTTATGCTCCCGTAATCGGTCTATCTGTCTGTTTGTTTGTCCGCAAAAACATTAACTTTGGTCATAACTTTTGAATGGATGGTGATAGGGCTTTCATAATTCATATGCGTATTTTTTGTGACAAGTCGTTTCTTCAGGTAGCAAAACAATTTATCTTGTGACCTTAACCTTGGAGTTTGACGTATTCTTAAAAAACTCCAACATTGGGCATAAGTTTTGGATGTTTATTGATAGGGTTCTCAAATTTCACATGCTTATTAGTTGTGACAAGACGTATTTTGATACCCAAATATTCACCTTATGTCATTAACCTTGGAGTTTGACAACGTTTTGAAAAAGTTTCACCCAGGTCATAACTTTAGAATGGTTAGTGATAGGCCTGTTATATTTCTCATGTGTATTCCTTGTGAGTTTACCTTTGCTTTCATACGGACGCACCAGAGTTTTACAACCACATCTTGTTTTATCATCCCCACCTTTGCCAACAGTCCTATATATTCACAAATAGCAAATTGTAGAATAAAACAGCAATTTGACACGACGGGAAATAAGTCCCAAAATCTTTCGCTGACGAACTAATGTTTTCAGATACTCACCGACACGGAAAAGCACGTGCAGTTGCTGACATTTATTATGGGTAATTTGAAAATCGCCCTCACCAGTTATTGAATATCTATGAAATATATTCATAAGGGAAGTTCATGAGGGACTGAGCTTCGGTACCATGTGTTTTTCTCAACGCTAGTTAATTCATTGCTTTACAGGGCTTGGTGCTGCTAGTACACCAGGAGCAGGAGGGAGTGGTACAGGAGGAGGAAGTAGTTCTGGAGGAAGTAGCTCCGGAGGAAGTGGTACAGGAGGAAGTGGTTCTGGAGGAAGTGGTTCTGGAGGAAGTGGTTCCGGAGGAAGCGGGTCAGGGTCTGGTTCTGGGAATGGAACTGCAGGGATAACTGGAAGTGTGATATTGACTTTGTTATCACTTTGTTTCTACTGTTTCATGAAAATAAGATAGGCTGTATTATTTTGAAGCTTTGCCGATTTCTATATCTATTCATTGTGAAGAACATACTTGATATCATGCAAATTTTGAAAAGGAGATTCGACTAAAAACCAAACAAACTAAATACATGGACAATTTTGTGCAAACACCATATGTTGTAGTGATCTGCGTAATAAATTTTTCTTTCTGAATTCATACTTGATTGTAGTTGAATTCAGTTGTTCTACAAAGCGTTTGTAAAAAAAAAATTGCATTGTGAAACATGAAGTTAATATGTTGACGGTGCTACCGTTTGGGAGAGCGCAGCTTCATGTATGTACATATTTTGTAATGTTCATGTTTTGATCAGGTCTAATACTCATTACATGAATTTTCTCCCAGGGTTTTATATCAAAAAGCATTGAAACATGTATACATGAATGTGATTGAAATATTTTTATGCTATATATACATTTTATTTTTGCTGCCTACACTGTGACTGGCTTAACCTTTGATGCATGACCTGTTCTGCTGTATGCTCTCAGCCTCTACTTTCCTAATGAAATTTAAAAATAAATCGATGAATTCAACTATTAGCATGTATATGCCCCCCCCCCCCCCCCCCCCCCCCCCCACACACACATATGCGAACCTATCTTTTAAAAAATGAAATTCATATGATAATCCCCTTGTAGCAATGGTATGTTCCAAAAGAGAAAACTAGAACAATTTTATAATATTATACATAATCCTAGTTGTAACACAATGATGAAATATTTAAGCATTCACATATAATCATTGAATAAAATTGCAACATAATTGATCCCAGCCCCTCTCCACTGTTATTGTGAGGATACATTAATTAAGATTGATTCACAAAACTAGAATTAATTAATGATTTTTCAGTCGTTAATACATGTAGCAAGTGGCATGGTTGGTTATCACGAGGGAGAGGGGTGGGGTGGGGGGGGGGTGTCATCGTGGTTTGCATTACCGGACATGTTAAAAGGAAATTGATTTAAGCACTTATTATTTTTAGGCGCGGGAAAGAAACCAAAGATTTAAAAAATGTTTTCAATCCGACCGAATTCCATCGATTTTTTACAATTTTTTAAATAGCACTGAATCAGTACCTTTGATCCCTTACATATTCTAACAATTTTTAAAAAGTTAGTCTCCTTTTTTTCTTGTTAGAATAATCATAGGCGCATGGGTCAAGGATATTGCACTGTAATCACATCCGTGATTAGAGATTTGAATGAGATGACTCTGGACAGAAAAAAATTATTAAAAATATAAACGGATAGACAGCTGTTATTAGAGGATTTCAATTATTAAAGAAGAATTACTGGGAGTGAATGGGGCCCAGAAACTGGCTGGTAAGCAGTGTAAATAACTTTTAATCGACAAATATCTGTCACGGGGTACGGAAAGGGTTAGATTGAGTTGCTAGCCTTAGTACTTAAGTCCTCGAGCTCGCGCTTCATACTTCACCGCATATCGTAACGAAGTGCAGTAGGCCGTGACGTCATAGCAAGCCTATGAATCACGGTCACTGGAAGTTAATGTAAATATATAGTATGTGCATGTATAAAAAAGGTAGGGTAGGACACTCTTTTTGAGGCAAATTCGGGTTTGGGTTATTGTGGACATTTCTCAAACGGCCTGACGCGATGAATCGTTCACATATGCCTTACTTTCAATATCTGTAGGGTTTCGTTTCGTTCCAATGCCGTTCATTCGAAGAAAAAGATGTTTTTACACCTCCAAGTGTCTAAGAATTTCGCTAGACTGTCTTACTTCCGGTTTAATCGCACCGAATCGAAATGCAAGTTCTGATTGGTCAATGTAATTAAGTTTATAATGTCATTCTTATTGGTTCTGAAATAATGATAAGAATATTTGAACCATAAAAACAAACATGGCTCATGTACTTAACCACTAGACTCTAATACAATCATGAAGTAATAATCCTGAGAATTATTTTTTCTACATATGTATTTATGGATTATATAACATGTGTCAATTCAGACTTTAATTTTATTATTGACCAATCAGAACTTACCTTTCAATTCAGTGCGATTAAACCGGAAGTAAGACAGTCTAGCGAAATTCTTAGACACTTGTCGGTGTAAAAACATCTTTTTCTTCGAATGAATGGCATTGGAACGAAACGAAACCCTACAGATATTGAAAGTAAGGCATGTGTGAACGATTCATCGCGTCAGGCCGTTTGAGAAATGTCCACAATAACCCAAACCCGAATTTGCCTCAAAGAGAGTGTCCTACCCTTCCTTTTTTATGCATGCACATACTATATATTTACATTAACTTCCAGTGCCCGTGTTATGAATCAGTGGGATAAGACATTTTTTAAAACGTGGATAAATTAGTGTTCTGTGATAATGACACGCGTATTTAAGCTTCCTGGAACATGAAAAAATGTATAAAGAGACACCATAGATCAGAGAGAAATATTTATTCATGGTTCGAATTTCCTCCATTGTTTACATTGTAACCGGAACCAATCTGTTTGTATACCCACAGTGCTCCCCACCTATATCGAACTCTGCAGGGCCTTCACAAACTTATAATCATTTATTTTAGAATGTCACTAAATTCAATTCAATTCCAAATATATTCATAGGCCCATGAATTTAACACAAGCAGAACACATTGCATATACAAAATAGTATAAATACTATGAATGGTTCAAGATATTTGTCAACCCAGGTTCGTGTATCCTTGAACTATGTTCCTTATGAGACCAGAATTCTTGAATTAAAACACCAGTGTAAGAGTTAATTTACAATTTATTAACATATAAAAAGTTAATGTAATATAGGAAGACCAACTGTGAACTTAGAAAAACTTAACAAGTGGAAATAATGAAAAATAACCGGAGAAAAGGGAAGGAGTAGACCCAAGAAAAACAAAATATATCTATAAAGTACACTAATGGACCTCCATACTCTTCAAAGTGATTCAGAACCTTGAAAATAACGTCAAAAATATCCTACACTATCTCTCATGTAGCAATATAAATCTACTACCTATAGATTTTATGCAGAGAGAATCGTATTTAACAAAATAAATAATATTTCCCTAGGTAAGAGATCTACTTCACCTTGAGCCAGACTTTAAGGTTGGGTTTCAATATAAAAAAAGAATTTAATTCATTGTCAAAACGGGACAGTAATAAAAATTTAGGCGAGAAAATCGTGCAGCAAAAGCTCGCACAATGCCTAGCTAATATTAGTAGGGAATAAGAAAAGTGGTGGAACCTGGAGATTCTTTACCACAACCTAAAAGTAAAGTTAAACGAGTCGCGTTCACGTTTTTATATCCCCTTTAACCAATCAAACTCGACTTCACAATACCCCCCAACAAGTGAAACATGAAATCTGAAACGTTTAAAGCTGAGACCCTTGACCAATCAGAAACGTTGTTTATAAATAACTTCGAGAGAACTGTCAAAATGGAGGACCTTTTCCTGTCAAAATACATGTGCTTTCTCAAACCAAAATAAATGTGGAAATATTCGAACACAGGAAAGAAATCAAAGAATTAAGGACAGGAAAATAACTGAATAGTGAAGGTTACATTATTTACGCTAGATGTAAGAAATTTAGACACGTTTTGGAATTATAAAAATCAAAACTATTACAACATATAGGTTATAGTGCAATATTTATATTGCAAATCACATTTTCCTCTATGAACCAGCCAATTTCAGCGCGCGACACAATCCGTTCACATTGACTATGAACGGATTATGAACTAGCTTAAGGTAGCGACGGATAGCAACCACGTGATCAGTAAAAATTGTGTATTGTCACGTGAATTCATTTTCCGGAATTCCTTACTCCGTCATAGAATAGTCGAAAAACAAAAAGGGGTTCCGAAAGTGTTTTGTTGCTGTGACTGACTCGCCTACAGAAAATATGCACATACCACATAAGTATACGTCAATGTCTGTAATAATGGTAGATCAAATGTTTCATCTGTGTGAAACTTTTTGCTAATCGAAATGTTAAACCAACCACCAATCCATGTACATAGATGCGCTACGTAAACAAAGTTATTGATTGATGGATCGTAATGTCCGAGTGCTGCATGTTGAGAGATACAGTCATTGAGAGGCTAAACAAAGTTTCTTGCAAGAAGAGGAAGTTGGTGGATGCATTCAACTTGGACAACGAAATCATAGTTTCGTTTGGTGAGTGAAAAAAATGCCATAAATTTGTATTCAAAAGTTCAACTCACATTTCCTCTGCTATTTCACAACGCGATTTATAATAACATCTGTAAGTTTAAAAACACGACATACAGTAGATGTATTATTTTGTATGTATATATGTATTCCATATGTGCATAAAATATAACTCCCACCTGTGCATGTGATTGTAAACGAACGGATGTCATGTAAATGTATACCACATTTGTAAACATGGGCTCTCACAACTCTTTTATTAAGAAAATAATAATATCGTTATGAAAATAACTGTTACGAAAATAACATACCTTGAACTACATGTATAAAAGTAATTAATAACAAATATCTGTATAGACCTACTATCTAGGGGTATGAGGGAACCGGATAAAAAGTGGAAGGGGGGGGGGGGACATATGTTGAATTATAATTCCCTAGACTATAGTATAGATATACTATTACTTTGAAATTTCAGTGACCTAAGAAATATATCAAACCTGAAGTTTCGTGTTTCACACAAACATGTAGGTTGGCAAAACCTTTTTAAATAATGTAAATTAATCACAAGTCTGCATATGCCCTCTCATAGGCAAATGTATGCACTGTATGATAAGATAAGATAAGTTTATTCCAATTTTGGGCCCAGAGGGCATAACAGTAAGACATTTTATAAAGAAGGAAATTCAAAAAAGAAAGAAAGTTTACAACATTAACTACAGGTTACAGAGACTGCAAACTGCGTGTGGATGCAGCATGTTGGGGAAACAAGTACATACATATATGAATTGCTAATCATGTATATATACAAGTAGATGGACAGTATCAGTATTATACCAATATATGAATAATAAACTATAATGATTTTTGCAGTTTTAAAGCATTACTTCTTTTTCTGAAAGTTTGCACTAAATATTCACTCAATTTGACAATTACTGGTTTGTCTTCATTAATCATCAACCAAGTAAATTTGTCCTTATTTGTTAGATAGATAAAATTTTTGTTGAGCTTGTATATACCATTAAAAAATATATTTCTCTCTTCAACATAGAATGGGCAATCAGTAAGGAAATGAAATTCATCTTCAACACAATTAAGGTTACATAATTCACATATTCTTTTGTTTCTTTCTAAAGAAATCTTCTGGCCAGAATTGGTTTTTGTAAATTCATATCTTCCTCTTTCAATTCGAAGGTCATGTGCACTAATTCGAAATCTACATAGAGTTTTTATGTATAAGTAAGATATGTATACTACACGTATGCCCTTCTCTTGACCCACATTTTGTAAATAAAACAGATATGATAAGTCTATGGCAGTTTATGAAAACATATATACATGTCATCTCATTGCAATTTATAATTTTGAAACATCAGTATTTAAATTTTAACTGAATATGTGTTGAGATACAGTTTTAAAATTCACATTGTCTGACGCAATCTAATTACTCAATGGTATAATATAGACCTAACTGTGCAAATATCAATTATGATGATTATGATGATCTTTTTTCTAGGCATCAGCCTGAAGACCGAGGGAGGTTAGATAGGACCAGTGCAGGTTGAAGTGGATTTCGAGTCAACAAGTATAACAGCAAGAGAGGTACTATATCTTTTTTTGATAAACATTTGTAAAGACAATTCTGAGTATATCAGATATTCATCTTTTTTGCTATATTTAAATATATTTATCTATATTTTGAACAGGTACTCCATTTACAGTGATGATGACATATCCCCTGGACCCCCACAACTCCACAAATTTAAAAATGTTTGATCAAGTTCCGAAGATTAAAGAACTACTGCAAAATTTGGGACTGGATGAAAAACATTAATTCACTTATATGAGCTCAGAGCAGTGGATGTTATACAACATACTTTAAACTAAATTGTGAATTTAAGGGAAAACAAGTACATGTCATGTACTCGTATATTACAAGTACATGCCTTTTGAAAGACAATAATATTGCATAGATGTAAAGGAAATTTCAATGTTGATTATTCTTTCTTAGATATATTAGTAAAAAATGTGCACATGATAGAATATCAATTTTATAACTTCAATCAATGTGTTTGAATTTTCCTTGTAATTCAAAATTTAAAATCATAGATACATTAATGTATATCAAATTTTTAGAAAAGTTTCATAATGGAACTAATTCCCCCCCCCCCCCCCCCCCTTATACATACAGTGAACATAGACCTTCACCTGGGGAAAACTTCAGTTAGTTAATGCAATATACATGTGCATGCATTCTCAGTTATCCAATAGTGAGTTTTTGGTTCCATGTGAAACTACAATTAGAAATCTTAAACTTATGAAAGACACACCTATCTGTGAGGGTAAGATGACTCAGATGGACTTACATGTAGTGATCCATGGGCAGTCCATGGGTCTCTTTCCATTGATATTAATTATTTATTGAAATATGAAATGGTTATTTAAACATATTTGGTGTATTATACTGTATAGTGATATAAATTTCTATCAAAAAATATGTATAGATAATAGATTTGGTCCAGATATTACAAGAAATTGTATGAAAAATAACTAAATATTTAGGCAATCATTGTGAGTGCGAAAAGGTCAACTGCAATAGCACACACTATATATCATTCTTAAATGGCTCATAGAAACTTCTAGTATTGTGAGTTTGAATGCTCAATATGGTAATTTGGGAATGCTTAATCATTTAAGGTCAATAGTTTATCTCTGCTGACTGTATCTCTTAAAATTCATTTCTAGAAGGGAGGGGGTAGGGTTACAAAATCTGACATAGTTTCAGATTAAACCTCATTTGGTATATTTTTTTCTATTCAATATTTTAGATACTACTTGACTTATTGTAAAAATGAAATAAAATCAGAAATTTTATGAGCAGAATTTTGTTGTTGTCAGAAAATGTATGCCTGATAGTATTTGAGAAACGCCATATTTAGGGTAAATTTGGCCAATTGCCAAATCGAATCATGCCAATGTTTTCCTTAGATGCATTTTGAATTTCTAATCCATGTTGATTTTTTATCTGTTTGTGTTTAATTTACATAACTATATATGACAAACAATATTTCTGGTGTCAATAAAATTTTTATTGGCTTTTGTGTTGATTTGCTCAATTTTGGCATTTTTTGCCTTTTGGGGCTGCAAAAGAGGGGATTTCAATCTCGCTTTCCTCGAAAATTAACCTGATTACTTTTGTTGATTTTTTGATATGTTTTAGGATAAAGTCAAAATGTTAAAATAAATAAAATTGAAAAAAATTCAATGAGCGGTTTTTTTGGGGCTAGCTATCAATAGCTACCTTAAAGTACGCGACCAAGAGAGCGTAATGGTTTGAAAAAAATAGAATATCTGTTACAAAGATCTCGCAAGTCACACCATTGGATTAAGATTGTAAACTTACGTGGATTATCATCCCAATCTTGCGGTCTCCTACCTCCAAAATACAGTGCACTTTGTAATGTTGATAAAAGGTAGGGTGAGACGAAATGTGACGTCATGTCTATGTGTTGACGTACGTCACAATAACTACTGTGACAGAGGCTAGGAGTTCGTTTTACGCAACAAAATAGAAGCAATGTAAACAAACGGTGTTTTAGTAAATGAATATAAATATAAGAAATGAACATCACTTTTGAGCTGTTCATGGTCAATATGAACGGATTTCGATTTGAGGCAAATTCTATGTGAATCGCTAGCGCGATTCACAGAATTTGCCTCAAATCCAAATCCGTTCATACTGACCATAAACAGCTCAAAAGTGATGTTCATTTCTTAAATATCCTTGACCCAGGCGCCTATGAGAATAATAAATTCCTATTGAGATTTTAGTATTTTAATCAGATTTGTGGTTTGCAGTCGATTATACACAATTTGTATTCGATGACATATTACGTATGCCTAATGTTTACGTATATTCAATATTGTCCCGGTGGTATGATTTTTACAAATGGAAATAACAAGTACCGGTATTATATTTAGATCCGCCACTGTCAGTCTTATTATGACGTACGTCAAACCGTAGACGTGACGTCACACATCATCTTAGCCTGCCTTTCATAAACATAGCACTTCGTTAAACATTTCGCCCAATGATGCACTGAATTTTGGAGCAAGGAGGCCACAAGATTAGGATGATAATCCACGTAAGTTCACAATCATATTCCAAGGTGTGACTTTGCGAGATCTCAGCCATTTTTGATAGAATGTGCTACACGGGCAGATGAAAACAAGCGGTATTCTCGCGAGATTATACTTACTTGGGTGAAACATCACCAATAGATAATATATTTCCGGAATAATTGTTGGCGTATAATACGCCATATTCAAATTCGAAAAATTAATCTTAATAAAATATTTTCTAATAGATATAAAATACCTTACACATCCAATTACATGACAAATTTGGCTAGGTACATTTGGAATGAAATTACACGGTATTTTTGGTAGGCTTTATATCAGAGACATATATTATTTTAGGGCTAATATTGACTATAAATCAAATTATTTTTTTTTCAATACAATATGCAAGAAAGTTGCCAGAAATTTTACTGAACTTCCATTTTTGTTGCACATAAGAATCTTAAGAGCATCAGACAGACACATAGCATGGTTTTTCCTGAAAGGGGGGGGGGGGGTAGCAGAGGATAAATCGCGATCGTCTAAAATTCTTCACTATCAAACGAAAATAAAAAAAAGGTCCAAAAAATCCATAACAGATGTTCTCTATTCCAAACTTCAACACTATACATGTAAAGAAGGGGACGGATTCATCCTACCATGCAATGTAAGGGGGGGGGGGGGGGGGGGGGTCAGCCAGTATATCATAATTCGCAAGGGATGATAATTTACTATGCATGTGAATATAATGGAAAATTCAACTTTATCAAATTTAAAAGTATCCCGTCTCTGATTTAAAGCGCATGAGAGTAAAGGATATTAAATTGGAATGGGACGGTGGTAAAATGGATTTCTTTTAGATCCAGTGGTACGTATGTATCAATATCTCACCAGAGCTCATAGAATGTAGAACTGACTTCATAATGACTTATGAAGGTGATCGTCGGGGAAATAACATATTCTGGTGATATTACTGGTTCTACAGGTATATATTTTGTAGACAGTGGAGGGGTGGTGGTGTGTACAGATCTGTACAGGTACACAACCCACTTCACGTGTCTGTGCATTATGCAAGCACTAGTGTTTGCAAACCTTTATAAGACACATGAAAGACTGCATTGAAGATAATGGCAGGGATGTCACTTAGGATCAACAAGCTCCACTTTTAATTTGGTGTCTGTGCATCAAATAAAGTATTTCTCATCTCCCACAAAATCTTTAAAGAAGAACACTTTAACAAGAGATGGGAGATGTCTCTCATTATTCATGGAAATAATTGTCATTAACACTGTATTCTTTTAGCCCCTTAACTGGCCCTGTGAAATGTAGAACCACATGACCTCTTTCTTTGCCATTGGTGACTAGGTATACAGACTGTTGAATAGCAGTTGACCTTTGCTGTTCACTACAACCTTTTTCAAGACCACCAATTCTTTTAACACAACTTCCAAGAAATGCAAAATGGGAAAGTCTAACAGATTGAAACACACAAGAGTCAATGTACTATAATCATGATTTTATGCTTGTTTATAAGGAACTCCTTGAGAAAAATTAAAAATATTTTAAATATTTATGATCAAGATTCCTTATAGCCAATATTCTTTCAAGCTTAACAAGGTTATTATGATGTGCATTGAAAATAGTTATTCTTAAAGGGGCATTAGCTGTCATTTTGATACAAAAAAAAATTAATTAAATGAAATTTGCTCCATATCATACATGTATATTTCAGTGATAACACCAGTATTTAATTATTTCAAACACCTTTTAACCCCAAAACAGGCACATGAATGTGTATGAATATCACATGAATTTTGGTAATTACATGTAAATGATTATTGTCTTGCAAGACAATAATTCATCCTTATGTATTTCTATACACTAAAAGTGACAATCTATTGTCGTTTTATTAGGTTTCTCATGTTTTTGTACAAAATAAATATCATTATTAGGCATTAATATATATTCTTATTGAGAGATTTTGAATAAAAAAGTTGCCATCACTTTCACAGCTAATGCCCTTTGACAAACTACATAGCATATCATAATTATCTTGCTGTTAATGAATATGTAACTCTTAAATTAGGTTAAGAGAATTTGATACCAAAGTGCAGAATATTATATTGTAAAATGTACAAAGGTGCAGCCTTGAAATTTATTAAACATAACAATAATATGATTTCACAAAGTGTATTAATCAGTAATTAACAGTATCACTTATACCATTCATAAATGTATTTTAACATAATGTATTTAGTACTACTGTGTGCTGGATTATTTTTCAACCCCATGTAAATAATGAATTACATTCAAGGGCAACAACTCTTCTAGACACATATTCTGTTCTGAACACATTCTCTTCCATAGTCATAAGATATAGATCATCATTTAAACTAATGTGTTAACATGTGCATACCATAGGAAAAGATTTCACACACATATATCATAACCTATTATCCAATGTGGAGATGTACGTGGACTCCAAAGTTTAGATATTGTATGTCTAAAAATATGTTCATTTGAAATATTAATAAGTACAAATGTACAATGTCAGCTACAATATGAGTTGAGAATTTTTTTCAAGTTTTTCATAGCAAAATCATGATGGTATGTAAATCTATCCAAATACATAAGGGTCTTAGTACAGTTTCCAGCACATCCATTCATATTCCTGGTCATCCTATCTCCAATAATCTAGACATTACTTAGTTCTCTCCATGCCAAAACACATAGGACCAGACTCTCTCCAATCCACTCTGTTCTATTGCTACCATCTTGATCTCATTCAAGTTTCTTCATTCTGCAATCTTTCTTTCTGCTTCTACTGTTCCTCTCCAGGTTGTTTTCGGTCTCTTAAATGCCCTCTTCCCTTCTGGTGTCCAACCTAAGGCCATCTCACTGTCATTGTCACCTCCCCTCTACAGCACGTGTCCTATATAGTTCCATCACCATCTCCTCAGCTCATTGTTTATTGCATTGATGTCAGTCCTGGCTGCCACTTCCTGTTTTCCATAATTTTCTGCTACTTTATCCCCAGTATCCTCTGCAAGCATCTGATATAGTAAGCATCTATTGACTTTCCACCTATTCACCTTCCAAGACATGGACATGCAACATTTCTGAAAAAATAAATGCAAATATACCCTATGATAAATTTTAAATACATGCGTCTTAATCAGTACAAGAGGCCAAAGAGCCACATCGCTCAACGGAGTCACCTTGGCCCTGCCATTGTACAGCTGTTGTGATTTTGAAAAGATTTCAGTCTTTATTCCTATGAAAAATGTTGACCCATATTGTGGCTCCAGCCTACATGAGCCCCAAAGGATCACAACATTACTGAAAATGAATTCACATTACACAGAAATGCCTCAACACCAATATGATCGACAAGATCTTGCTGTTCTGGATAAGACCAAGGTTACAAGGTAATTGATCATGGTACATGCATGATACAAAAGATCTTGCCATAAGAAATCTATATACAAAATATGAAAGCTCTGTCTTAAATAGTTGAGATATTGAATAGGTCAGATTTTTATCAAAAGTAGGTCAAATTTCCAGGTCAAAGTCACAAGATCAAACACCGTTGCATCACATGAAAGAATTTTTAGTTAAAAATGTATATACAAAAGATAAAAGCCCTAGCTTAAATAGTTCATGAGATATTTTTAAAAAAGATTTTTCCTATATACTTGTATGTAAAACCTTTATCCCCTATTGTGGCCCACCCTACCTTCGAGGCCATGATTTTAACAAAATTGAATCTGCACTATGTCAGAGAGCTGTCATGTAAATTTGAACTTTTCTGGCCCAGTGGTTCTTGCGGAGATTTTTAAATCCCCCCCCCGGCCTATTTTTACATTTTTGTGATTATTGCCCCTTTGAAGGGGATATAGTCTTTCATTTCAACAAACTTGAATCCCCTTAACCCATGGATTATCTATGCCAAGTTTGATTGAATTTGGCCCAGTGGTTCTGGTTCTGGAGAGGATGAAAATGTGAAAAGTTTACAGACAGATGACAGATACAAAGTGATTAAAATAGCTTACTTGAGCTTTCAGCTCAGGTGAGCTAACAATATATCTTTTAAGATGTTTCAGCATATATATATCTTTTATTAATAATAACTTCTTACCCTGTCCCTTTTCTTTTCAGTGGAATGAAATATGGGTTGTAAGATGGTAGATACATTTTTATCCATTCTTCAGCTTTCTGGAAATGTCATTTTGGAGTTTCAGACAGGCTTTGTTTCCTGAAATAAACTTTAATTAAAAAAATGTTTAGAATTTCTGACTTTGACGTTGAACTACATGTATTTGGAATAAGTAAATACTTGTAATGTTCAAGGGACATTATATGGAACGAGCACATGGGATTTTAATATCATTTATATGTATATACTTAGCTGTTACCTTCCCATTGCATGTGTCATGGAGGGATGGTTGTATAGGACATCATCTGCTGATTCACAATGGCCTTTCTTGTTTTTTCTTGATATTTCGAGTTGTACTCCCTTTTCGTCTCAATTACATTGGTTTCCATCTCATGATCTGAGTATTGAAACTGTTATAAGATTTCTCATATGAGTTAAAATGTAGATATTACTGGAGACTATTATTTTCATATAATTTTTCCATTTAACAAGCCTAAAAAATCTTGTATGCAGATGCTTTGTGTTACCACCATGGTTTTGACCTTCAATTCTTATTGAATCTAATCTGGGTAGATCTACAGTTCACGCTTGCCTTTTCAATTGCATCAAAATTATTTGCCTGCATCATTAAAATTGCATGTGATGCACGTTATACATATAAATTACACCTTCTTTGAAAAGTAACATAAAGTCAAATGTTATAGTAAAAAAAAAATAATATGGTAGATCCATGAAAGTAGGTTCAAAGTAGCTAATCACCTCCATTATGATAGGATAAACTTCCTGAAGCTGGGATATTACAAAATTTTACTTATTAGATTTAGAGTTTGATACAATCTTTTTAATAGATAAAAAACACCCTAGACATTTGTTCCTTACATTTATATTTACTAGTACCTTAATTTGCTAATTAATACATGCAAAGGTAGTAGTATGTTTACTACATTCTTTGGTTGTGTGGCACTATAGCTATGGCACTATTGTTTTCAAAATAAAAGATCTCCAACACAGGCAACACCAGGGACTGAATCTTCAATTTATGCCATAAAGTAGTAGTTAGGAGAATCAAGTAATGTATAAATTCACTTAACTATCTCTGAATACCATAGAGGCATAGCAGGGTCGGGCGGTTAAAACCGGTTTTAACTAGTGGTTTTAACCGTCCCGGTCAATACTCCCCAAGTGGTCAATTGTAATTTAAACTGTCCATTTTCCTATTTTTGTACATTTCTTGCAAAGATAAATTAAGTCTTTTCATTATATGGATCAATTGTTGATTAATATTTTTCATTAGATAATCAAATGTAATTTCATAAGTTTAATATATTTGGTTTGCTAAAACTGACCGAAATATCTTCAGTACCTACCAGAGGGTCACAGTTCTATAACATAGCTTGATTATTGGAGACAGACCTCTTAATACATGTACCTGGATAGATTAAGAATAAAAGGTAGCTGGACATTACCTGAGCCCAGGAAGCAGAGTGTCAGTGGACAAGTGTTAATAAGCATAGGCTGGGACCAGAGATGACCAGTGTACCTGTTATTGTTATGAAAACATCACTAACCCACCCTCAAATGTTTATTCAACAGTTAAAATATGTTATCCGTTATATATGTCTATGTGAATACATACTGCAACTTTGCATTCTGAACAATTAAACATACCCATTTATATAATTATACAAGTCCATATTGCTCTTTTTCCAGCCAATTGTGTATTTACTAGTTCTGGTATACATGCTGTAACTGATGAACTTGATTACATCCCTCGGGTCCCCCATTTTCATCTTAACACTTTAGCCCCCCCCCCCATCCCCCTGATGTCCACTCCCCCAAATCAATGTCTACCTTCCGATTTTTTGTTGGGGGTTGGACGAAAATACAATGATCATTTCGATGTAATGGGATTGTGAAACCAGTAGGATAATTTGGTTCAGACAGTGAGTTTTGCATTTCATTCATGCCCTACTTACCTGATCTCACCTCTGATATGTCCAGGGATCTATGTTTGCCCTACTTTCAGTTTTCTATTCTTCATGGGATTATGCGATTAATCGTTGTTCATTATTTTCACTGGTCTACATAACGGTAAGAAAGAAATAAAGAAGTTTTTCCTTCAACGTATCTGCTTCGTTTGTTTATTGCCGCCATTGCGCACTAGCATTCCGGATAAATACTAACTACCGGATACGTCTCTTTCATTTCGCTCATTTCCGCGCGAGACCATGGGTTGTTTTCATCTGCCCGTGTAGCACATTCTTTTTGATAAGGGACTTCTGGGATGGGCGTCAAAAATTTTTCCTTGTTAGAGGTTTAGATTTAGCTCGGATTATTTCCCGCGCTCTGTTTTACGGTGTGACCGTTGAGGGGAGCGCAGCTTCATGTATGCACATATTTTGTAATGTTCATGCTTTGATCAGGTTTAATTTAAACAATATCTATTTGCAAATACTCATTACATGAATTTTGTCCCAGGGTTTTATATCAAAAATAAAAAAACACGTATACATGATTGTGATTGAAATAATTTTATGCTATATACATTTTATTTCTGCTGCCTTCACTGTGACTTGCTTAATTGATGCACGACTTGTTCTGAACTAAATGCTCTCAGCAGTAGACTGCCTTTACTTTCCTTTTTTTCTACTCTAAATCTTTTCAAGTCACTAATTGTATGATAAAAATGCCCAAACCTTTCAAGTTTGTTAAACAGTGTTTTAACAGCACTGCCTTTGAACATAAAACGCATTTCAATATAATGATAATTTAAAATTAAATTGATAACTATTCAACTATTGGGCATGTATATGAGCGGACACCCTGCCCATCACCACCATGCGCACATATCTATTTTTTTAAAAGAAGAAATTCATATGATAATCCCCTTGTAGCAATGGTATGTTCTAAAAGAGAAAATTAGAACAATTTTCATAATATTGTACATAATCCTAGTTGTAACACTAGTTGGTTATCATGAGGGGTGGGGGGGGGGGGGGTGCATTACCGGGCATGTTAAAAGGAAATGGATTCAAGCACTCATTGTATTTTTTATTCGCAAAAAAATAATAATAAATAAACACCCAAAAAACCCCGAGATTTGAAAATAATAATAAATTCAATCCGACCGAATTCTATCGATTTTTTGTAATTTGTTAAATAGCACTAATTCAGTACCTGTGCTCCCTCACATATTCTAACAATTTAATTTAGTCTCCCTTTTTCTTTGTTAGATTAATAAATTACGCATGCGTAATGTTTACGTATATTCAATATTGTCGCGGTAGTATGACTAATAACAAGTACGCATTTAGATCCGCCACTGTCAGTCTTATTATGACATATGTCAAAACGTAGCCATGTAGTCACACATCTGAGATTAGACTGTCTTTCATAAACATTGCACTTCGTTAAAGATTTCACCTAATGGTGCACTGAATTTTGGAGCCAGGAGGCCACACGATTAGGATGATAATCCACGTAAGTTCACAGTCATATTCGAAGGTGTGACTTTGTGAGATCTCAGCCATTTTTGACAAGGGACTTCTGGGATTGGCGTCAAAAAAATTTCCTTGTTTATTAATAGAGGTTTAGATTTAGCTCGGATTATTTCCCGCGCTCTAGTCATTAGAGCTTGCAGTACGAGCCAGCGCTTCGCGCTGGCTCGCTGCGCTCGCTATTATAATGTCAGCACCCTGCGTCGGATGAAAATTTATTCAGAATGAATTTTCAGTTTTCAAATTTTATGAAACTGAAAGTGTCTTCAATTAAATCAAGAAAAAAAACCCCCACTAAATTTTTTTATTTTCATTATGACTTTTGTCGGTAGGGAATACCATAAAATGTTTTGCTTTCATTATTGAAACACCAGTAAGTTCAACGTTAAAAAGATGACGTGTCTTCACTGTCGTTGCAATGTTGATGCATCAAAGATGTTATTTCAATATAATGAGTTATAGTTGTTCAGCGTTTTCAACCATAATTCAAAGTATTTTTAAAGTTGATGACACTTTGTGTGCCTGCTGGGTGTGATGAATTTACCATGTACGACATCATATGTACGACTATTCTCTTTAGAGAAGTCGAAAGGCATAGCCTTCATCGACTTCTCTTCGCAAGCATTCATATTTTGATTCTGGAAAACGTGTAAATGCCGGAGTCGGTGACGGTTTCTGCTTCGACCGACGTTTCGACTCAGATGTGCCTGGATTTACGCAATAGACAACTTGTTTTCAAACATTTAGCAGTAATGCACAAAACTGTCACAAGGAAATCAACACTTACTTGCTTTTAATCCATTTTCAACATGTCCCCTGTCCCGGGTTTATGTTAACTGGTCTTGGGAGCTGTCACAATTGGGGACCAGTTAAGAGAAAGCAGGCTGACGTAAACAGAGTTGTGATTTAAACCCGGGACAGGGGCATGTTGAAAATGGATTAAAAGCAAGTAAGTGTTGATTTCCTTGTGTCGGTTTTGTGTATTGCTATTAAATGTTTGAAAACAAGTTGTCTATTGCGTAAATCCAGGCACATCTGAGTCGAAACGTCGGTCGAAGCTTAAACCGTCACCGACTCCGGCATTTACACGTTTTCCAGAATCAAAACATGAATGCTTGCGAAGAGAAGTCGATGAAGGTTATGCCTCTCGACTTCTCTAAAGAGAATAATGTACGACCACTTCCTTCCTTTCAGAAAGTATGGTCTGCATGCGTCGATCTCTATTAAAATGATATATGTTAATCAGCATATCACGTCAAAATAAAGTTGCATGTCGCCATAATCTATAGAAAGGTAACTTCGTTTTATGGGGCAGAAATGTGCCACCAAAGGATGATCCGCTGTTCAGTGAATAAATAGATGGGGGCGTGAAACATTTTACCGAACATATCGCAGCATGGTATTTATGGGAGGATTTGCAGAAAAGGAAAAATGGGAAGAACCCAAGTTTGATTCACCAATAATTGGTCAGTCTGCAAAGTCAGGGATTTTGTTGTTCTGATATAAAACATCGCATACTTGGTATCCTAGCCCTGTTAACAATTGAGAACAAAGGTAATATATTTAAAAACTGAGATGTGATTTAAGGAAAAATACTTAACTATTTGTAGGAAGAGGAAAATACGTTTTTGTAGCGAAATAGATTATTAGTGATGTAGGATAATTCATGGCTCTTACATTCAGACTTTGGGAAGAAACACACCTTTTTGTATGCAGGCGTCTACGTTATTGTACAGGAATGTGCTTTCCGTCATAAATTAAAAATAGGCAGTTATAATATAAAAGAATTTCATCACCTTGTTCTGGATTTCATGATAAAAGAAATAAAGCTAATCTCAATGTTAAACTAGGATGATCTTTGCACTTTTAGTACTATTATGAAGGTATAATGATAAGCTTTATGCACTTTTACAACTATAAATGTCTTTTATTATCCTATACACTTAAAATCATCGATATTTAAAAATTCCATTGATTTTAAACTAATCAAATTTATTTTAAATATTTCATGAAAGTTGAGAAAAAGAAATTCGAGGAAATAAAAAGAAATACCAAAAAGAAACATCCGAGTGATTTTCTACTTCGCTCGGGATTGAAAACCTTAATTATCACTGTGACGTCACAAAATAACAAGCCATGAGAACTAACCTAGTCTAGTAGGCTATGATGTCATGGCTAGTAAAGTGAAGATAGCCACTATTATGACGTAGATACTCTGACAGAAGATATTTCAATTATTTGATCCTAGGCATCTGGTGTGTCCAAGGGTCCGTGTTTGCCTAACTCTCTGTTTTGTATCTCTTAAAGGAGCTATGAGATTGATCACTGTTTGTTATCTTCACCTTTCATCAGTGTCTTGCCTATCCTGAAACATACAGGGTAATAATCATGATATGGACAACATATTTTGATTATTTTGAATCTCTAACATACTACTAGTCCATCTCTAAAGACGTTTTACATAGGTGGTGGCTGTTCCTTCGCCAGGCATCCGGTATTAGAAGTAAAAGTCACGGGTCTTTCGGATATGGCGTAAAAAGGAAAACTTTGACACGATAAAAAAGCCCAAGAGTCACAAATGTGACCTTGAGTGTCGTGCGTAGCACTTCCCCTGCTGCTGAACTCTCTATTTGAGTGAAAAATTCCCGAATGGGATATAAAAAAACCATACACCCCCCCCCCCCAAAAAAAAACCCCCAATACCAAAAACCAACCAAACAATAGCAAACATTTCTTTACCGATCAGAAAAATCTTTTATCCAGAATGAAATAAATATGCTGCTACGACAAAATTTATTACTTTGAAAATAGTAATTTTTGTTTATCATTTTTTCAGATGAAGGGGATCATGATATTAACAGTTTTTGTTGTAGCATTGATGTTGGTAGATGAGGGTATGTTTCCTTATATTTGTTATATTTCTTATAAATATCACGTCTTGATTTTATTTTGATATGCTCTGTAATTAGACTCTAACACGTTTATCATGTAAAAATTGCCGACTTTCGAGAATTTTTAAAAAACTTTTTTATGGTTGAGGAGAGGATGACATTGTTGTGTTTTTTGTTGTAATTTATGGAGGAAGTATATACGAAGATTCTTTGAAAAGGTCTGAATTATGCTTGATGAAATGAAGACACTGTTTTAAAATGACAACTTTTGGTTTTTTTTTGTAAACGTCAGGAAATTGTAGCTTAAAATGACGTCACAGAAAATAATTTGCAATGAACATGACGTGAAATTTTACTTCATATTCTAGATATTTCAAAAATACTGACGTGAAAATGGATGCCATTTCTTCTGTTCTTGGCACACTGATTTTGACTACGGTTAACTCCGTTTACCTGATCAATATATAGAGCTCACGGCGGGTGTGACTGGTCGACAGGTGATGTTTACTCCTTCTAGGCACCTGATCCCACCTCTGGTACATGTATATCCAGGAGTCCGTGTTTGCCCAACTCTCTATTTTGTATTTCCTATAGGAGTTATGAGATTGATCGCTGTTCGTTATCTTCACCTTTCTGAGAAAAGGACACTTTGCAAAGCGCATGCCTTATTAAAGTTTACACCAACGGGCATCATTAAAGTCGATTTAAACAAAGTATATGGCGATCAAGCACATTCATATACATTTGTTTTAAGGCAAACGCATCCTTTAAAATCGGACAGGAACTCACTGGAAGACAAGCCTCGTTCAGGTTGGTCGTTGTCTGTGGAAAAAACATTGTTGCTATAAAAATGCAATCGTTGCAGCTTTTACAAAATTTCATTCGTCAACTAGCTTTTCTATTTTAATATAACGGTTACAGCTTGTACCAGACGGGTTCCCATTTTATGGTAGAAACGCCACCGAGTAGAAATGACCACCTAGTTACTCGTTATTTACAAGGAGTGTGATAAATGACAAGTGAGATCCATACTGGTGACGAAACCTGGATTAAATTTTTAAACCCGAAACCAAACACAATAATAAGTTCAGGATGAGGAAAGAAGCCAATGGCGGTTCGCAGGGACTTCCACGTTTCCTTCATACTTTGATATTTCATTGAATATTGATGTTACATATAACGGCAAACTAACAACTCAACTTTAGGACAAACTTCAGCTTAACCATCGTCAACTTCCCATATTTAAGTAACAACATTCTATTATCAGCTGTATATGGTGACGTGTTTATGCCTCTTGACTGATTTGATATGCAAGAGCATGTTCTGCGCATGACCAGTATTTAGGTAGAGGTAGGCTACTGACAAATAAATTGATGTTGCTGGGGTTTCAACAGTGTCGTTTAAAGTCAGCAAATTCTATGGTCAGTATTACGATCTAATTTATAAATACCACCTGTCCTTAGATCGAATGCTGTCTGAGGTGTTTCATACCAGGTGTGACCAGCCAGCAGGGATGCTTACGCCTCCTTGGCATTTGATCCCACCTCTAGTGTGTGGGTCCGTGTTCGCCCTACTCTTTATGATATGAGGAATTATGATATTAATCACTGTTCATTATATTCACCTTTTTTCTAGCATCCCGGTACCCATAAATATGTCGCAAACATACACACCATCGAAGGTGGTGTTTTGAATTTAAACGATTGCGTTAGAGATAAAAATGCAAAAATAGGGTCAAATTCGAATTCCTGATGAAAATTGGCGTTACAGCACTGGTTCTTACAAAACGTTTTAAGTCAAAACATAAAATTATGCCAAAACCTCAAACAAACAATATAAAATCCCCCCCCCCCCCTCAACAACAAACAAACAAATAGCCCCAAAACAAGACAACAACAAAGAAGAAGAAAAAAACGTCAACTTTATGTCCTCAGTTTAGACGGTGTTGTTGATGAAAATTGTCACGTTCGCGGTTTTTATTTAGGCAGTCTCATGAATTTTTGTATATAACGTTACTGGTGTTGGTGTTAACAAACAGAAAACAGCAGAGTTGCATCGAATCGTCCTTAATTTTTCGATTTCGTGCTAACGTTAGAAATTTGATTAACTAGTTAAAGAATTATATATGGTAATCAATTTTGGATGTGAAAACCTATCATAAATACGACAATTGGGACATTCAGATTGAGAAAAATCGTTCGAATTCAAGTGACGGATATGAGTTGTAATGTTCAAACAAAAATACACCACAAAAAGATTTCCATAAGGACCGGTAGCTGAGAAAATTTTATTAACTACATCTGGTCATGGGTCTACAATCTCAGCTAAAGTTTTGCGAGATACGAACTTGAAATTGCAAGTCAGGCTGTTGTGGACAAGTACAACTATCTAAAAGAAGTGTGTATCTACATTTTAGACAAAAACGAAAGCTAAATGATATTGCTGTTGTCGATACCCACTTTTTATTATGTGGAAATGAAAAATATATACGACAATGTTACCGGCTCACAATTGATAATATATAATACACCTATCTCGTGAGAGACATCGCCATTACTTTATTAAGGTAGCTTCACCTTCTTATGATTTCACATTACTAATGGTTGAAAGTAAAATAAACTATTGATTTCCACTTGATATAGTTTGAGGTAACCAATAATCAAAGAAAATGTATATGTTGCCACCTTTTTAAAAATGTCAGACATGTAGCAACAGAAGTACGTCAACGTTAGAAAATCACACATTTTCATTAAATTTTGATTGTAACAGTTTTAAAAATTTGCTACTTAATTAATAAATACATATAAATCACTTGTGCATATCGAGGAAACCGTTGTATAATATACATGCAATAGAAAAAATACCAGCATAGGAGTTATTGCCCTTTACAGCGTTTTTATTTGAAAATGTAGATTATTAATTATTTATAGAAAATAAAAACTTTTCAGGGTCAAATAGTTTACCAAACTTTTTTTTTATTGTACCCATTGAATAAAATTCATAGAAAAGATATATTGCTTGTAGGAGTTATGAGATTGATCACTGTTCGTTATCTTCACTTTGCATTCTTATCATACACAAAATCTAATTTCTTTAAAGATTTTGCGAAAACCTACGATATTACATTTGGATGTGAAACCTTTGATAAATGCGATAATTGGGACATTTGGATTGAGATAAGTGATGGGATTCTTTCCAAATGCCCAAAGACGAAAATGCAGTCATGGCCATCGTTCATATAAGAGACAAAGTATAAATGATGTCACGTTTAATTCACTTTTACCTTACGTCAACAGACAATTAGGTCCACATCATATTCACACAAAAATTTACTCTGTTTCATTGAGAGTTTTACATACGTTATTTAAAGAAGCCATAGCTAGTCTATACTTGAATTTTTCAACACCTGAATATAGACTGAACTTTATGATTATGTATGTTGCCAATTACAGACTCTTTAAACCACCACGGGTCATGGATGATATTCCTTCCAAATCATACTGGTAGTTCCTTAAGCTCAAATGTACAAACAAAGGAATAGATGCCGTCAACATAAGCAACATTCTTCGTCATAAATGAGTTCAGTCTTGATTTCCAACTAATTTCAAGTTCACGTCAACACCCTGTATTTCCTACAAATATACCTCTACTATTGCATCCAAACTTTTTGCTTATAAACAAACTTTGCAGTGCCTATATGTAGGCCATCTTATACTTAATCCACATACGTGTTCTTGCTCTTCGTCTTCTCTATTATGAATTCTGTCGAAGATTATGTCAGACGATAGGCTAAATATGAAAAAGAAGAACTTGAGACTTTGTTAGAATGGATTAAAAATAAAAGAGGAATATTAAAATCCCGCGTCAGACACATCAAAACAAAAGTACGTACCATTTATCCCTCTGTGTTTAGTAAACCAGAATTGATAAGAAAAACTAGATATAATACATGAGGAATATGTTTTGGATCCAGTTGACAAAAAATAATGTCTTTGTTTGTAGGGCTCATTATTACTACTGTATTTTAAACGAACTAGGCTTTAATTCCACTTCTGGTAATCGTACTTATACTCCACCTGCCCTTTCAAAAGATGAAATTCTTCAAAACCATGCTTCATTTTTCGACACATTTAATATTCCAGTCAATGGATCCGATGAATATGAGTTACCGTACCTTACTGAATTCCTAACTTTAGAAAAACCCTTACAAAGACACATTGCTGGATCCAGTAAACGTTCTACCAAGCCTCTATTTTTGCTCCTTACGAAAATATTAACAGCTGTGAAGAAGAAACTTCAAACGTACTACGCCACTACATATGCCAGCAGTGGTGTAAATAAAATGTGGATTCTAAAATTCTAAAGAACTTTTAGTAAACATGAAATCGGAGAGCTTTTCTCAAATTAACAACATCAAAACCTAAGATTTTTCAACACTTTACACGACCATGCCTCACGATCAACCAAAAACTATGCTTTTTGACATCATAGACAGATGCTTGTTCAACAAAAGTGGAAAATATCAATGAATAATGAAATATAGAATATAAGTATACAATTATAGAATACAAAACAAAGGATGCAAAATACAAACGGACAATTATAGAATATAACTGGAAAAGATTGAATAGTAGAACGTTTCATATGAAATAGTCTAGAGTATTAATTTTCACAATAGCAATCTCTGTCTATATTCTGCTGCAATTCAATGAGTGATTTTAGGTCAACCCCCCTTTTTATTTATCTATTGTTTTTTTAAGGAACGTCTTCGACCACCACGACAGGTATGACCACCATTAGTATAACTACGGCTGCACCAACAGGTAGTTCACAAAGTGTCATAGAAAGTAATAGGAATTCAGTAAATGGCACAAGAGGAAATGATAATGGAGTTGCAGGAATAGCTGGACATGTTTTGTTAACATTATTAGGTTTGGGATTTTACGGAGTCATGAACTTGATGTAGTTGTTGTGATGCTATCTGGAGGTGAAACAGCTGTGATTGATAAACTTTCCTGATATGACTAATGAACACATGGATCAACGGTCAAAAATGCATTTGTGCTATCTAATTATCTTTATTAAATGACATCATCAGGTGAAAGGCAGAAGCAGAATTAAATACTTGAAATTATATATCATAATAAAATGTATCTTAATGTTCATATTTAGAAATGTTCAACCCTATTGGTTCATCGTTTGTGGAGAGTGTATGCAGAGAGTGTCGTACAATTAATCATGGAGTTTGATCTTTGTGAGTAGAAACAAAAATAGAGTTGTGGATCAGCCACTCATTTAGACAGCTGTACTTCATTCACTTATCTAGATGGTATTGCATTGTCCATGTATCCATTCATCTAGATAGCAGCACATAAAAAACTGTCTAGATAGCAGTGCGTAAACCATTTATCTACGTAGCAGTGCATACATCATTTATCTGGAATTTTCTGATTTGGTTTACCTATCATATGGCAAACATGACACGACTTGCATAATTCAGAAGCACGTTTTCTCAAGTTAGGCCAATAGAAATGACTCAAAATCCTGTTACATGTATTATTGACACCTACATGTTCTTATTTCGGGCAGTAACTACTTTCCACCGCGGGAGACCTTGTCCAGGTCTACCTGCGTATTAAGACCATCATCACTGGTTTTCAGTGGAGATTCACTGTTATATCACTGTCTGATTTCATATGAATCGTCATCAAGATCAAATAGGAATGTGCCACTGAAGTCAATTTCATGAGATGAACAAGCTGTGTTAAAGGGTTAAAAATGTTCAGTCTTAATTTCTTTTCTTCTTATCATTGGTTTGGTAACAGCATATGCTAGATACAAATCGTCCACTTCATCACTGGACGCGACATTATAGGTGATTTTCTCACAAAGTATGGGATCTGGTACAATTTTGCCACCAGCGAAGTCGCTGCTTAGCATCAAGGATACACCTTGAACAGGAAGAGTAGGTCGAACAACTACGAAAACTGGTCCAGTATTTAAATCTTATTTCAGATAATTTCTATGTTGCGGAACATCAATGACGCTTAACTCCACACTCTCTGATAAAACTGACCCACTACTAGAAGTCTGTTCAGACAATGGCAATATATTCTCTAACAACAAAGTCTGGGCAGTATCAGTAATCTATGAAAATCTGAACAGGTTTATCTTTATTAGGGTCATTGAGTGAAACAAATCCCCGAGACAAATGGGACTTACAGATCCATATAGAATTAACATAACTGGGCTTTGAACTCTAAAGATCAGGAATGTCAGAGCAAAACGAAACAAATGCTTTCCTATCATTTTTATATGCTGAACACGGATGTGGCTGTGGTTCGTCAAGCTTTAAACATTCACTAATCATACAATTAATACAAGTAATAAGCTATCCTACATTATAGAAACCTTCAAAACGTCCCGACCTTGGACCGGACGTAGAACCAGTGTGAGATGGAAACTGGGGACTTGATGAAAGGTGATTTTTAAACTCTGAAGCGCTCTTGTTTTTTTGATAAACTACTATTTTGAGATATTTTGGAAACAAAATCTCTTACGAGAGATAATGTATAAGTATCTGAAATAATATTGTATTTGCGGCTTTCTCAAGAATTCTCACGTTCTTATCTTCTAAATGTATGAAAGGTGAAGATAACGAACAGTGACCAATCTCATAACTCCTATAAGCAATACAAAATAGAAAGTTTGGCAAACACGGACCCCTGGACACACCAGAGATGAGATCAGGTGCCTAGGAGGAGTACGCATCCCCTGTCGACCGGTCACACCAGCCGTGGGCCCCATATATTGATCAGGTAAACGAATTTATCCGTAGTCAAAATAAATGTGCAAAGAACGGCCTAACAATCGGTATGAAACACGTCAGACAGCATTTGATCGAATTATGGGTTGTATTGACAAACTAGATCATTAAAACAACCATAGAATTTGCGAAAGGCTGAGTTTAGACGAGATTGTTGAAACCTCTGTCACATCAATTTGTTTGTCATTATCCTGCCTCGATTTGAAACGATCATACGCAGAACAAGCTTTTGTTGTATATATAGGATTGGCAGAGAGTAAGAGTATACCGAGACTCACGTGTGACAATACTTGACTGATTGAAAGGTAAAGATAACGAACAGTGATCAATCTCATAACTACCATAAGCAATACAAAATAGAGAGTTGGGCAAACAGGGACCCCTGGACACACCAGAGGTGGGATCAGGTGCCTAGGAGGAGTAAGCATCCCCTGTCAACCGGTCACACCCACCGTGAGCCCTATATCTTGATGAGGTAAACGGAGGTATCTAGTCAAAATCAGTGTGCCAAGAACGGCCTAAACATTGGTATTAAACACGTCAGACAGCATTTGATCCAGTGATAGGTTTTATTGGCAAACTAGGTCCTTATAACGACCATAGAATTTGCGAAATGCTGACTTTAAACGAGACTGCTAAAACCCCGGTACTTGTTTGTCAGTAGCCTGCCTCGATTTAGAATTCATTTCAAAATTAAGGATTATCTCCCTCATGGAAAGCTGTTATCCTTAGACGAATTTGACTCCACTTTTTGGCACACTGTTTTCCCCTATAATAGCTGTAGCAAGTTTATCGTTATTTCGGATTTCAAACATTTCGGTTGAGCATCACTTAAGAGACATTATTTGTCGAAATGCGCATCTGATGCATCAAAATTAGTACAGTATAATTTTACATACTGACCATACGCAGAAGAAGGTCTTGCGTATCGAATCATTTGAGAGATATGAACACCATTCGCAGGTGATAATGGAATATTGTTACATAAATATGGGAAGTGCATAATGGAAAAGCTGATAGCATCCCCTTTATCATAAAGTTGAATTGTTAGTCTGCCATTAATGTCTATTTCCAATAAAATATCTAAATATGAAGCAGAAGTGGACGACTCTGTGGTGTCCTAATTTTGAGTTTACAGGCATAGATCGAATCGACATATGAATGAAAATTTAATTGTAAATAGAGAATACGTCGTGGATATATTTAAATGTAGAATTGAAGGCTACAATAAGAGTTTTTCTTCTCACGTACAATTTTTTAAATATAAATTCTGCTTCATAAGAATATAAAAACAGGCCAAGTGGTAAAGGAGCACAATTCGTGCCCATGGGAATTCCAACAGACTGACCGGTCGACAGGAAGTGCCTACTCCTCTTAGGCCCCTGATCCCACCTCTGGTGTGTCAACGGGTCCGTATTTGCCCAACTATCTACTTTGTATTGCTTATAGGAGTTATGAGAATGATCACTGTTCGTTATCTTCACTATTCACTGTTGGAAGACCTGATCACAAAGAACCACGAAGATATTGTCAATGAGGAACTTTAGCATATTTTTATGTCAACTTCAGAGTACCTGAGCGTGGAATCAGAGTGGTGTTTAACAAAGTAATTACAACAAAATGTTTTATTCAATGATCTAATTATTTACAATCATTTTTGAAAAATGGTCAATTATTGTGATTTTCACGTGAAAAAACACTGTGTTTATGCTAAAGTTTCTGGCAATCAATAATTGGTTATTGCCGTACATTTCCTACAAAGTAGTGTTAGAACACGGAATTGGTATTCAGAGAAAAGAACATTGCTGTTACTCTGCAGCACTTTGCTTCGTCACTGGTAATGGCGCCATACTCTTAGTGTCAGAATACATAATTTTATGTATCAGAGGGCTGTAGGTGTTATGTACATTTAGATACGACGTGATTGTATATAAAACTTATACGGACCAATTTTGATGCACCAGATGTGCATTTTGACAAATAATGTCTCTTCAGTGATGCTCAAGCCGAAATTTTGGAAATAACAATAAACTTGTACGAGCTAAAAGGAAAAACAGAGTGTCAAAAACTGGAGTCAAATTCGTCCAAGGATCAGTACTATGCACGAGGGAAATAATCCTTAATTTTGAACTGAATTTCTAAATTTTACCCCAGCAATTAAATATACATCAGTATTTTAAAGCTAGTAACGAAGTACTTAGCTAGTGCTCTAAAAATGCATTGTTATTTCGGATTTCAAACATTTCGGTTGAGCATCACTGAAGAGACATTATTTGTCAAAATGCGCATCTGGTGCATCAAAATTGGTACCGTATAAGTTTTACATTATGACCCCTGGGTCGAGGCCTCTGCTGGTGGACTGTTAGTCCCCGAGGGTCTCTACAGCCCAGTAGCTAAGTACTTCTTTACTAGCTTGAAATTACGGATGTATATTTAATTGCTGTTACAAAATTTATAAATTCATTTCAAAATTAAGGATTATCTCCCTCACGCATAGCTCTTATCCTTAGACGAATATGACACCACTTTTTTTGGCACATTGTTTTTCGCTAAAATAGCTCTAAAAATTCATTTATGTTTATCAGCTTCTATTACCCAAACTCTGCTCACCGTAGCTCGTTTTTGCTGTCATAAAAAATCTGAACAAAGAATGATTGAGATTGAAAATTTGTCATTTATTACAATACCAAATGACGAAAGAAATCTTCAACATAAGATTTTGGGGGAAATCAGATAATACATTCTACATGAAAGTACCTGCAAAGCTAAATTACTCAAAGTCTGATTTCCCCCAAAGAAGACAAAATAACTTAAATAATGCTACGCTATAAGATGACAAATAAAAATTCATCAAAACAAACCCAGAGCAAAAAGATGGCGAACAAATAAGGCCAACCCAAATGATTAAAAGCCTATATAAAAAGATTGCATAGCACCGGAGTAAACCTCCATATTGAGGACGGAAAGTTGAGGTGGTGGAGGGTTGAATAAAATGAAAAAACTTTGATCCGCTTTACAATTTGTATTCACTGAATCCCATGTATATGAAAAGGTTAACGTGTGCAAAACACAAGCTATCGCGTGCCTATCCAAGCCATTGATTGGCTAACAAAGTTGAGGCCCCCAACGGGGTAAAGTTATACGAGGTCCCCAATAGGGCAAATGACACATATATACGCTTTAAACATAAATGCTATTATGTTCCATAATATTGATTTTATGTTTATCAGCTTCTATTACCCAAACTCTGCTCACCGTAGCTCGTTTTTGCTGTCATAAAAAATCTGAACAAAGAATGATTGAGATTGAAAATTTGTCATTTATTACAATACCAAATGACGAAAGAAATCTTCAACATAAGATTTTGGGGGAAATCAGATAATACATTCTACATGAAAGTACCTGCAAAGCTAAATTACTCAAAGTCTGATTTCCCCCAAAGAAGACAAAATAACTTAAATAATGCTACGCTATAAGATGACAAATAAAAATTCATCAAAACAAACCCAGAGCAAAAAGATGGCGAACAAATAAGGCCACAAGATATGAAACACAGTATCATATCGGCGCCATCCAAGGTGAGCAGAGAGAAATAACTAGTTTGACTGTGGAGAGTTAATAAACATTTATCACACATGAACAGTTAAATACTGACCCGATTGCAATTAACAGTGTATATGGTTACCAAAGTTGACACATTCCTGTGCTATAACATAAAGGATATTGTATATAACAAGACATACTTTGGACATATCTGTGTATAAAAGGATAGCGTAACTAAGTGAGTCAGTAAGGTATATTGCACCAACCACATATAGCAATGTATACAGTACCAATGTGTAGCATATAAAACAGAAAAAAAAAATTCTCTACAACTTGCAAAAAAGAATTACTACAAAGAAAATATAACAGATACCAACTTGCAAAAAACCTATTTTGTTTAAATATTTACATAGTACCAAACTTTTTGCAGCAGTTAAACACTGACCTGCTCGAAGTCTTAAAATTGATATAACAGTCAATTGATACAGTCCTTAGCAGCAGTTAGACACTGACCTGCCCACTGATTTATGCACGCAAGTGATGCAGTCTTTAGCAGCAGTTAGACACTGACCTGCCAAAGGTTGTTGCTGAACCTGAATGCGCCCTGACTACCAAGTAAAAAAAAAATCAGAGGATGGGGTAGAAAATAAGTTAAAGGTTGAACGAAGGTATTCTTATGTAGCGACGAAAGGCATTAGAGTTCCATCTGCCTAATTGTTTGATCAGATTCTCAGAATAACCCAGACTTGTGGCATATGTAGCAGCACCTATTCTAAAACTATGACCTTTGTACAACTTTGGGTTCAGACCAGCAAAGGTTGCAGCGGCATAGAGTTGAGTGGAGACATAAGAATATGTAACAGGGTTTTCCCCTATGAACTGGAATAAGGGTCCCGAAGAATGCTTGAAATGTGATAAATAGCGATGCAGAGCTGCCACAGGGCACATTGTTGGATCTATGCTGCTCACAAGTGTAATGATAAAAGGATTGTTATGTTTCTGATTTTTGAAATGATGTAGAACTATCTGCACTGATTTCAGTAAAGAATCCTCAAATTGAAAGGCGACATTTGACCGCTGCACCACCAAACTGCTACTTCCTGCAGATTTTGAAACCACTTCCCCAAGGCGAAGGAATGCATGAAAGCATAATTTAAACAGAGCATCTAATAATATGCAGTTGGCTTTTGCTGCAACCGTATGAGACAAAGCCGCAATAAGTTTTGCTAAAATATCTTTCGTTATCGGTAGCCATGAGTCTACAGTCCCTGCCAATTTGTGACAACCACGCAGAAGTTTCTTTACTACAAAGGCTTGAGAAGGATCTGGCAAATTGAACAATTTGTGGACATAGCCCAGAGCAGATATGTGTGATGATATAGTGCTTGCACTCAAATTGGATTGAAATAAATGTCCAATGAAGTTGCATACATCAGAGACTTGCAAAGGTAAGTTAGTAACTGGTTTGTAATTCAGGAATAGGTCCCAAGACCGCCTATATGCAGCTCGAGATGCCTGTGTTAAGGAAGCTGTCAGAATATGAGCTGTTGCTGAAGTTAAATTTGCAATAAATGTTCCGGAACCGGGGTGGGATACTGCTCCAAATATGGAGCTTGGAACCGGGCTGTCTGAGAAAACTACATCTAAAATCGAACCCACATTAGAAATGTTGGGGGTGTCCATGGGAGAGACAGACTGTGGTCCAGGTAGGACATTGGTAGCCCCCACACTATGGATTCCCAGGGCTCACACTAGACCAAAATTTTGTGTCGCAACCTGGCGAGCGTGCATCGACTCATACATGTTTACTGTAAATCTATATTTCATGTATATTATTCAAGAGGCATATACAACATATTATATCTCTGATTATTCTTACACAATGTATACAACATAGCTTTGTTTAGCTTATTGTGAAAATCGATCGTATTTCAGCAGATTGCTTTTTAGTCAGTCTGATGACATTGCAGCACAATCATGGTTTTATTTCTAAATATTGTTTTTGGCTAAGTTGACTCCATTCTATTTCAACCACAGTAAATCTGGGCATCAAGGAAAAAAGGGGCATGTCAACTTCCAACAAACTTGATGAGTGAGAAAGTTGGCAAACTAATACTACTGTAAACACCAAACAGTATACCACATGACATCCAGCAGTTCGCCTGTATAATAAAATGGACTTGTACATCGCAACAAGGGCTATTGTTCATGATAACTGAATTTGACTGAAATTCAATAGCCCAAAGAACACCTCTAGGCACAATAATATATAGATAATATAACTTGATAGAAAGAAACAAATCTGGAGGCTGTTTTTAGTTATCAAAGATATAAATATAGTACCATAAGTAGGTGTCAGGGAAATATGTAGTAATAATAGCGTCATACCGCTAACCTTTCCCTACTTTTAAATCATACTCATGTTAATTGATAACAATGGAATATCATACTGAAATGCCTCTCAGTGTAATAGACATTGCATTTTATGTATCTCTATAGCACAGGCCTTGCACTCTGCCCTGCTGCTACTTTACAATATAGACAGATATATACTAATAGTTTATATCTATATAACTCTGCAACCACACACTAAATGTTTCCGTGGCAATAATGACACATTATACTGAATGCTTCCTGGTAATTATGTAAACATTATACTGAATGTTTCTGGGTAAGTATGTAAACATTATACTGAATGTTTCCTTGCAATAATGAAACATTATACTGAATGCTTCCTGGTAATTATGTAAACATTATACTGAATGTTTCCTTGCAGTAATGAAACATTATACTGAATAGTTCCTGGTAATTATGTAAACATTATACTGAATGCTTCTTGGTAATTATGTAAACATTATACTGAATGTTTCCTTGCAATAATGAAACATTATACTGAATGCTTCCTGGTAATTATGTAAACCTTATACTGAATGCTTCTTGGTAATTCTGAAAACATTATACTGAATGTTTCCATGCAATAATGAAACATTATACTGAATGCTTCTTGGTAATTATGTAAACATTATACTGAATGTTTCCTTGCAATAATGAAACATTATACTGAATGCTTCCTGGTAATTATGTAAACCTTATACTGAATGCTTCTTGGTAATTCTGAAAACATTATACTGAATGTTTCATTGCAGTAATGAAACATTATACTGAATGCTTCTTGGTAATTATGTAAACATTATACTGAATGTTTCCTTGCAATAATGAAACATTATACTGAATGCTTCCTGGTAATTATGTAAACCTTATACTGAATGCTTCTTGGTAATTCTGAAAACATTATACTGAATGTTTCCTTGCAATAATGAAACATTATAGTGAATGCTTCTTGGTAATATGTAAACATTATACTGAATGTTCCTAATAATAATGAAACAGTATACCGACTGCTTCTTTGTAATTATGTAAATAAACATTATACCCAATGTTTCTTTGAAGATATTGAAGAATGCTTTTTAAAGTGTTTCAAACACCAATAACACCCATGGCCTACATAGGCAAGGCCTAAAATAACTCAAGTTTGCATTTAATTTTTGATGTGTTTATACTGGCCTGAGATCTTTGGCGTTAATAATTATGGCGTTGCGTGTACTCCGCAGAAACTTCCTCATGGGCTGATCATTGGCTTGAGTACATAGCAGGTGTACTCCATCTGGGCCGATGTATGACAGGGACTCACAGAATCCACGGTGTGGCCAAAACACAATCCCTTGGGCGTTACAAATAAACATCCAAACGGCGCACATATGAATGTCCTATCACCATCGCCTTGCACGTTTGATCCGCCATCATCACTGACGCGACGCGTCTGCTGAGCGAGTGCACAAAGTTACTGTACCAATGATTCAACCCACGAGGATGTTAACATGTACTAGTTAACAAAACAAAACTGCAAGTCACTTACACTTAGTGCAAATCTCCAATGCACAAACTATAAACCTTACTGGATTTCTCAAATTTCAACACGCTTTCTACAAGTCCAAACAATCAAAACTTTCTAACCCTACAATACATATGCATGAAGTATTTGCTCTCAACATATTCAAATTATGACATCCATATTAGCATTATCATCAACTGATGTTGAAAATACTATTTCAATAAATATCAGAATGAGATGATTGATCTTACCAAAATTGTAAGCTGCCCTGAATCTAATTAGATGTGCTGTAGAAGATGAATAGGTGTTATCACCCATCATACAGTTTGTAGTATTATATAATGTAAAACGGAACTAACATCATCCATAGATGAGAATCAGCTGCTGTGCTTACAAATATGTACACCTTTTTAGACATATGCACTAGCCTCATCAGCAATGAACACCGAGACTTGCGTCCAAGGTAGAAAATGAAGGTACATAAATAAACAGCAGTATCACACAAATGTTGCATTAAAGCGAGTTCATTAAGAATAAGCTGAATATGCCACTTATTAGCTATATTATATATATCCTCACCAATGCACACACAGCATGAATTCACTTCTAGTGATAAAAATATCTTACTGGACAATAGAACAATGTATAAAATGTTCCTTTAGCATGTCTTAAATTTGCAGGTTATGTTATATGTAAAACATATATCATACATATATGGAAAACCCGGTCGTGCTACCCAAAGGAACTCAAATGTTTTACCCATATATAATGTGTCAAGTTTCAGCAAAATTATACTGAAAATTACCACAGAGGGAATAATATCCTTAACCATTGACCTGCCTTTTAAATGTGTAATAGTTCATGACAAGTAGTCTGGTATCCTAGAACATTAAAGCCTTAATGTTTCTAAACACTACGAAATATCCATCATGTAATGTATTCACCAGCATTAATGCACACTTTGTATGTTAGCTGTCTGCTACAGAATTTGTACAGGATTTTAAGGCAAGCATGCAGTATATATTTAGGGAAACATTATATTGAATGTTTACCAGCTAAAATGCAATGCTAGTAGAAGGATAGCAACAGAGCAAGGGAGATGAGAATAATTATAGATGTATACATTATACTCGATGTTTCAAATGACCTTCAAGTACACATGTACTGACTATTCACAAAGCAGTATATCTCAGTGATACACATGACATGTAAACATACTTAATGTTTAATAGGTGATGTAAGTACACATACTAAATGTCTAACACTTAAATGCACTGCTCGGTTGAGGATAGCACCAGGGTAACATATATCAACAGTATAATGCATTTACTAGTAAACATGACACTGAATGTTTACAAACTTAGTATGATTGCCAGGGGTAATGCAGCAACAGACGATAGACTAATAATCATATATGAATGCTTCAATGTGAGATTTAAGACAACATTATACCGAATGCCTCCAATGAGATTTAGGTGAACAACTGAAGATATACTGAATGTTTCAATAATATATGAGATTCAAGTGAACATTATACTGAATATTTCAATATAGGATTTAAGTGAGCATTATACTGAATGCTTCAAATTAGATTCCCCTGAACATTATACTGAATGTTTCAATAATCTATGAGATTCAAGTGAACATTATACTGAATACCTCAATATATGATTTAAGTGAGCATTTATACTGAATGCTTCAAAATGAGATCCCGATGAACATTATACTGAAAGTTTCAATAATCTATGAGATTCAAGTGAACATTATACTGAATACTTCAATATAGGATTTAAGTGAGCATTATACTGAATGCTTCAAATTAGATTCCCCTGAACATTATACTGAATGTTTCAATAATCTATGAGATTCAAGTGAACATTATACTGAATACTTCAATATAGGATTTAAGTGAGCATTATACTGGATGCTTCAAAATGAGATCCCGATGAACATTATACTGAATGTTTCAATAATATAAAATTCTGAGATTCAAGTGAACATTATACTGAATGCTTCACCATGAGATTTAAGTGAACATTATACTGAATGTTTCAATACTCTATGAGATTTAAGTGAACATTATACTGAATGTTTCAATACTCTATGAGATTCCAGTGAACATTATACTGAATGGTTAAGTATGAGATTTAAGTCAAACATTACATGAATGTATCAGATATATATTATCAGCTGATATATTTAAATAGGTCTTATTATAACAGCATTCCTGATGCTTCTCAAGGAACTTTCTCATAGGTTGGCAATTGGAGGGCGTTGATAATAAGTGAACTCCGTCAGGTCCGAGGAAAGACAGATACTGCCAAAATCTTCGATGGGGCCAAAATATCAACCCCTGTAAATTATCTGTCATTACCCGTAGATGGTTATTAATGGCGATGACTTGGGAATTGAAACGCTGACCCGCAACGTATGGTAAATGACGCAGCAGTTGACCAATTAACACATGTTTAACCCCAACTCCTTCGTGTAAAAATTTTGCAACAGCGACAATGTCCGTGGCAATCTTAAGAGGGTCTGAATTCACTTTAATGTCATTTTCCCCGATTTGAATAAGCAAATATCTGGGATGGCGGAGGGGAAACTAAGTATTGTAGCATCCTGGGATAGATGCGATAAACGTAGACCTCCTTTACCCCTCATTGTTACGGAATATGCACCCGCATCCAAATTCAGATTAGAAATTTTATTTCTGATTGTGAATTCATCCAATCGCCTGATGAAGGAATGTCCCAAAATCACAACATCCATGATATGACCATTAGCCATTGTTTACAAAACGCACGCCACTCCAACGCCAACACTGTAGGAAAGTTCACCGAAAATACCAGCTCAAACCGAGCGAATAGATACGTAACTGAAGTTAACGAATCCGCACAGTCATTCAACTTACTTGTTGTTATAGAAATTAAATTTGGATCCTTCGATTTGAATAAAATGAAAAAACTTTGATCCGCTTTACAATTTGTATTCACTGAATCCCATGTATATGAAAAGGCTAACGTGTGCAAAACACAAGCTATCGCGTGCCTATCCAAGCCATTGATTGGCTAACAAAGTTGAGGCCCCCAACGGGGTAAAGTTATACGAGGTCCCCAATAGGGCAAATGACACATATATACGCTTTAAACATAAATGCTATTATGTTCCATAATATTGATTTGTTATTTCGGATTTTATACATTTTGGTTGAGCATCACTGAAGAGACAATATTTGTCGAAATGCGCATCTGGTGCATCAAAATTGTTACCGTGTAAGTTTTACATTATACATATTACTGTGATAATTCCATGCACTACGAAACACATAAACAGCACATACCTATCTACAAAATTAATAGATACTTACTATTATATTTCATATATTGGATTACGCATTCGTAACATGGAATTCATATTATAGAGAAAAGTATGTCATTACTATAGGATGATTGCGGATGAAAAGTGAAGATAACAAACAGTTATCAATCTCATTAATCCTTTTAAAGATTATAAAATTCATAGAGGGGCAAACTAGGATCCCTAGGAGAAGTACCATGTTGATATAGATTATGATATGTATCTTGTTACGCCTGTTCTCGTGAAGAACGATTGGCCATCATCTCGTTATCAATATCATTCAAACATTCTATGTCATATTTGACAAAAACATCCTTACGTCTGACACGATGTCCTTTGGCAAACACCACTGCTGATATTGCCAAGTGGCCGTGGTTTCTTCAACATCATTCAGAAAAGTATTCAAGACATTTTGTAATATACAATGTTTTTTCCCCCTTTCATTACTTTCCTTATTTCGATTTAAATGCATACATTAATTTTATTTTCTGAATGGTATCTTACAACAAGGAGATAAGGAAAACTCACGCAAAACGATAAGAAAGTTTTCATACATTTATTAGAAATTATCTTAAACCACCTCAATTATAGCAACAGTATAAAAGACGTTACAGGTAGTTTGCGCAAAGGAAAATTCAACTTAACAATCAAAGCAGGAGTCCAAGATTAGGAAGGTGTGTATTTTTCTTTATTCTGAATTTGGGACACAAGGCATAATGAACTTGGATTGGCTATTGAATATTGTAGAATATTATTGTAAATGGACTTCCTGGAGTGGTATCCAAAGTAACATAATATTGACAAAGGAAACTGACAATAATTTAGGATTATCTAGATTTCAATACATAATGTGTTTCTCTACTTTCACCGTTGTTGAATGACGATTGAATTTCATGCAAATTTCATGTGTTGTTTCAGATGAAGAATGTCCAGTTCCTCGCCATTCTCATTCTCGTTCTTATTTCCACCCATGAAGGTATGTATGTCCGATCAATTTGATATTTAAATACTGTTATTTTACGTTTTTAAAATATATTCCTTTATCTAATCAAGATAGAGGGCTTATAACAGTTGTGACTGGTCAACAGGGGATGCTTAACTTCTCCTTGGCATCTGATCACACCTCTGATGTGTTCAGGGGTCCATATTTGCCCTATGTTTGATTTTCTATTCTTAATGGAATTTATGAGATCTATCAGTGATCGCTACCTTCAATTTTTCATCTAAGATTTTCAAGTATTTATGAATGTAATATATATATATATATATATATATCCAACGATGACTAAGTACACATGATCCACATTTAATTAAATGTGGATCATGTGTATTTAGTCATCGTTGAATATTTATCTCAGAACAGTGTGTCAATGAACAAAAAATAAATATATGCATACTTATATCTTTATTATGGCATTTATGGATACGGCTGTATTTACAACACAAAAGAAACGGGCCGCCAGCATGATCAAGGGCAGGCCCAAACAAACAACAAAAGCATCATTAAAAGCAAATTCAATATCAACATATTCTTTTGAAAAGTCAACATTCAAAGTTCAAAAATATCTACATTGACAGTGCACAGTTCAAAGTTCACATCATATCAAAGAGTGCTTGACCCTGGGGATGCAGAGGTCAAACATATCATGACCTTGACCCTGGGAGGTGCAGAGGTCAAGGACTTGTAGATTTTCACATTTTATCATAAGTTCTTACAGTGCCGCTCGTAAGCACCACAAGTTTCCTACCTTGAATGGCAGTACTGGAAATCATGGCAGGAAACCCCCACACTGGGGGCGGGGGAAGAGCGGCACTTTGCTATAATTAAGCCGTACCCATAAGGAGTACTGCAGAAAGTATACAACATTGTGGCATAGTATAGCTTCTAGGCCCCCTTGTAGTGTGTTTGATAGAATAGAATTCCCTAGTTTGGATAGATGAACCCCATCACTGTGTAAAAATGTGGGTTGTGGTTTGATATATGGATATGAAATGACAGCCCACCCTTCCGACTTGATTAAAGCGCTTGCAAAGGAATTGAAGTGCCGGCGTGCTTCCTCCATTTTGGCCTTATTGTGGGAATATTTCCATTCAATGCGCGGTAGAACGCAAGATCACATAATCCTAGCATTGGGAAAATTTGTTTTTATAAATTTTGCAACTTTCTTAGTCTGTAACCTCAATTTTCTTATGGATGTATGGCCTAAATCGTTCCCATCGCAATGTAGTAGAATGGCGCATGGCTGTGGACCAAATCTACTTAAGTATTTTAATTTATTGACGACCTGAATAAAACCTAGACCACTGTAACCCTGCCACAATAAAGATATATTTACCCTACCGAGATTCAAACCGCAACCACCAGGCCTAAGTAGAGGTTCTGTTTGTTCCCACTTTAATATTGAGGATCCCACGAACCAAACGATTTGACTCTCTACAAATAAATGAACTTGGAAATTACAACTTTGGTATACGTATGTATGATTTATAACAGCTAGATCGCCATATACCAGATTTCCGAATGACATCGGATGAAAACTCCTTGATTGCTAGTTCAGGACTCGCCCCAATTCTAAAAGAATGAGTTTTATACTTGCCTGGCAATTGAAGTACTTTAATTGCTTTTGACAAAATAGCAGTAAATTGGTATCTAGTCAATAGGGACGGATCGAAATGACAGAAAAGGGGGCCCGAGTCATTAGGGCGAACAATCAGAAAAACATCCATATGATAAAATTGGCATGTCGAATCTCCTACCCTAGAAATGTTAAGTACTGAACCCTTGCCCACCTGATCAGTCTTAGAATATCTAATGGTCAAACTTATTGAGCCATTTGCTCTGTCTAGTTTAATATCACCTCTTTGTACAACTCTTGCTATTGAACTGGGATCGCTAACTAATTCGCCTACCCTGAGCAGCCCGTAAAACGCTAATGAGAATGCAGTGGAAAACAAAAGCAGACTCATAAATATTACTATTAATACATGGAAGCACCTGAGATATTCTAGCTAAAATGTTTTGTTATTGGAAGCCTGCTATCTGGAGTATGCCCCAAACGTTTCATACCTTGCAAAAGTTTAACAATCAAAAATTCAGAAGTAGGATCATAAATTCCTTGCAATTTGCAATGATATTACAAGGCTGCCATGTATGAGCGGGCTGTGAAAAAAGCTAAACCCCTGGTAGATAAATTTAACATGAATTGAACTATTGAAGCTAAGTTGGGTGGCCAATTTGGACTGATCCGGTTTTCTGAACAAAACTTGTAATACGCCTGGAGACTTGCATTATGAGTTCTGTGTGTATTTTGTGATAATGAAGCGTCTAATAATTTGTTGAATTCAAACCAGAGATGATGTTTGTGAAGGAGGAGGGGATTGTCAGTGAAACTGGATCTGCTTCCGGCGCTGCATGACGAAATCTTTCCCACTGCTTGCGAGAAATAGAATCGAGAATGATGTTAAGTTTTGTGGGAATATATTCTGCACGGAATAAAATGTTATGCTGCATGCATTTCAAAACAAGGGGTCGAACCAGGGACATAACCAATTTGGATTTTGAAGACTGCTTATTTAATATTGCTACAAGGGCTTGATTGTCTATATGAAGGATGATTTTCTTGTTGACAAACTTATCGACCCATAAATAGACTGCCAATACGACCGGTATTAGCTCTAAAATTGTCATATCACCTAATAGGTCTTCCCAAAAGGGGGACCAACCAAAGTAGCACCATTCACCTTGAAAATAGGCCCCACAACCTAAGTTTAAAGCCCCTGAACTGTCTGTAAACAACTCTAACAAATCATTTGATGTCCATTCCTGGTCTAAGAAGTAAACTTGACCATTAAAGTTGTTTAAAATTTTTGACCATGTGCAAAGATCTCCATGCATGGCTTTTGTAATACTAATATGGTGGTGAAGCTTTGTTACCCCTATTGTAGAATCATATAGCCGCCTCACAAATGCACGACGAGGGAGGATAGCTCGAGTGAAAAAGTTTAACTTTCCTAACAATGACTGTAGGTGTTTTAGAGTAGTCTTTTTCCTGGACATGAAATCCTCAATGATGACCTTAAGTTCAAGCAATTTGGGGCCTGGGATTTTAACTAACATTTGAACTGTGGCTATCTCTAAGCCCAGAAAAGTTAGGCAGGTTGTTGGACCTACTGATTTGTCATCTGCTAGGGTAACCCCAAGTTCACGACACATATTTTGAAATGCTGACATAATACGTTTACACCCATGAGCCTTTTGATCAACAAAAATAAAATCATCGAGATAGTAATCAACCGAATCAAAGCCGCACTGATTAACTGACAACTAATTCAAAAAGGTGGCAAATTTCTATAAATTTTCTATAGATTCTATACGTTTAGGTGTCGAGTCCCTAGTTACTATTTCCCCGAGGTTATTCATGACGAGTTCCCCCCAACTTCTGGTGGCAACAGAGAGACTAAATCAATGTACTGACCCTCAATAATTTTTTGCTGAGTGGATTGCACAACATGTATACCTGTATTCTTAATGGAAGGTGTAGGTGCCAGCAAATCCATCGCCACTTGAGAATTATGTAGACCTATTGAGGATAACTCCGCACTCTGAGATACAGCTGTCACGGCTAAATTAGCCGGCCACGTAGCTGACATCTGAAGCTCTCCTTCCTGACCCGATTCCGCCATACCATAGTGAGTAGTGCGGGACCCTGACTCGGCATCTCTGTAGGGGGGAGGGGGTGATACCGCCGCCTTTGAACTTGCCGACGACTTGGACTTCGACCTCTGTGTCCTTTTTATTTTTCGAATTGGTGGCATACTCATATGCAATGAAAATATGTAATGATTTAATTTCCTTAAAAAGTATAAATTATTATATTATGAATTAAGTCGATTAAGTTGCCTACTTTAATTAAATTATTTAATGAAATTGGCTACCCACACTAACACTCGTGACACAACGGGCCTAATGTGTCAATTAAAAATTTATCAACATCGGGGTGGAATTTACATTTAAATTCTTCGTACTACGTTTAAAATTGCAATTAATCAATCAGCAAAAAATTGCATTAACTCTTGGATAGAATTTCAACCAAATTTGCACCTAATTTTACAGACAAAAAACCTTTGATTTCATCACCGACCTGATATGATGCTGCAAGTTTGGAAAAGGAAGAGGCAGACAAAGCGCCGCCGCTTATATATAGCGCAAGGGGAAATAATAAGAATGGACTTTGGTGCATTAGACAAACGGGGAATAACTACGTATTGTACTGTCTTCGATAAAGCCATCTAATTCATATGCGATTAGATGTAAGTAACACACACACACACACACACACACACACATATATATATATATATATGAAACTGTCACTACCTTTTGTAACGACTTGGGTCTGTCGCGGCCGAGATTTGAACCCCGGCCTGCCGCATGCAGGTCGAACGCTTTAACCTCTAGACCACCGGACGGTCTAAATATTTAAGGGATAATCTATCCCAATAATGATAGTATAATATTGAATATAATCGTATTTCAAATATTTATGGAAAATAAAAGAATACTTGTATAACATCTGTCTTAAAAGAGGAATGTACCACTATGGAATTGATATACCACAAGATCATAATAAGCTTACAAGTCATATCTTTGTCATTCATAACAACTAAAAATTCAACACTATTCATTCCTTTGCTATACATATCGAAAAGTAAGTAATGTATGTATTTCCTTGATTACATACCAGTTATTTTGAAAAGTAAATTGTGCTTTTTTATTTTAAATTCGATCTTGTTCATTAATTTTCAACAAAAAATGTATTGTCGGTGTCAAATTGGTGATATGTATGTTTTAACCATTACTCTAGGAATGACCCTTTATCCTACTACCTTAGCTTTTAAACTTAACCATGAATTCTTAACTCATACACTAACCTTAGCCCCTTATACAATGCTATTTCTATACAAAATGTAGTCTTTGTCAATATAGTTACAGTGTCGATAAATCTATTTCTGGAAAACAATTAAAAATACACTTGTTAATGATTGTAACATTTCTAAATGTTCATTTACATTTGTTTGGATGATGCCTAAATAAAATCAAGAATGACAAAAAAAAATCATCGGAAGAATAACATCTGCATAAGCTTTGGATGGTTAATGATAGGATTCTCATATTTGACATGCTTATTTGTTGTGACAAAACGTTTCTTTTGATACCAAAATATTGACCTCATATCCTTAACCTTGGAGTTTGACCAACTTTGGAAAAACTCACTTAAACATAACTTTTGAATGGTTTGTGATAGGGCTTTCATATGTCATATGTGTATTCGTTGTGAGGTTACCGTTGTTGCAATACGGAGGTATTAGTGTTTTACAAATACATTTATTACACCCAACAGTCCCATATTTTCACAAATATAGCAAATTGTTGAATAGAACAGCAATTTGACACGACGGGAAGTAAAAAAAAAAACATGTTTCGCTGACGAACGAATGTTTTCTGGTCCTCACTAATACGGACAAGCAGTTGCTGACATTTATCATGTGTAAATTGAAACTCATACTTACCATTTATTGAATATCTATGAGAAACATGGTGTGACCCGTTGACAGGGGATGTTTACTTTTCCTAGACACCGGAGGGCTGTTCAGTAGAGCGAGCGCTCGCGATTGTTCGCGGTCGCTCGCTTCTGAACGGTAGAGTTCGCCAAAGTGCTCGCGGTCGCTCGCGAACCTGCTCCCGATGTAGTTCGCTATGTAATCCAATATGGCGTCCAATGTGTTGATCAGTAAATTTGCCATTTGATTTTTGACGAAAGCTGCCCGCTAATAGCTCTTCTTTATTCCGGAATGTCCCATTTGAATAGGTTTTAACTTTATTTTTGTTTGAAAAAGGTCAAGGACTTTAAAGAAGGTACGGTTGTTGATAATTTGCTACAAAGATAGAAATAAATGAAGAAATGACAAATTTTACCACTTTTTGTCTCTGTGTAACACTTCAGAAATCATAGTTACAAATAAGTGGTTTGTCTGTCAAATCTTTTAATCGTCTGCTTTCATCATTGAAATGGCTTCCTTCAACGAACGATCCAGCTTGAGATCCACTACTTCCAAGTAAGATTACTCACTATTCTGATATATAACACATAGACGACACTAAAGAAGAAGGGATGGACAGAATTTTCCTTTTATATCAAATATACAACCAACTATGCTGGATGACGTGTCTTAGTATTAGGAGAGATGAGCTGGGACCCCAGCATTACTTAGTAGTCAGGCGATTTAACCACTGAGCTATCCAGAACGACATGACCAGGTTCCGTGTAGCCCTAGCTACAACATTGCTCCCTGCACCTTCGGAGTTGTTTCACCCCTGGCAGGACTTTCACTTGAAGTCCAGGGGTGATCTCTGGTACCAAATGTAATATTAGAGGATAAAATTTGTGGCTAGAAAGATATTGAACCCAGGACCCCTGCATTGCTAATCAGATGCTCTAACCACTGAGCTACCAAGGTGTTCCCAAACTACTACAATGCATAAAGGTGGGGGACACCTGCATATATAATAATAACTTGTGATTTATATGAATCATGTAGGCCTATGTTCACTATTAATGCATTAATACTCGAGCACCTGTGGGTGTTTGTAGAGTGAAAAAAAAATGTAAAAGTCTATTTTGAATATATGATGATCCATTGAGTGTAAACCGTATATGCAGTACACATGAATACTAACATTAGTAGTTGGATCAATTGCAATGGGTCTGCTTACTTGACGCTCTCTACAAAGGAGACAAATATAACATTTATGAGCCCTACACACTGTAACAAATCTATGATTCTAAGAATGGCTCCAACAGCTTGGGATTATGTAGGAAACTTCATTGGTGAAGATGTTTTGTAGATCACTTAGAAGTGTGCCTCCACCCCACCTATTAATCAGTCATCATGATTGTGGATAAAGCAATCTATTAAAATTAAATGTTAATATCTATCTTTTAGATCTGTTATTAAGCAAATTCTGTTGGATGAACTCTTGGAAGGAGACACTTGTAATTCCCAAACTGACTACCTGCAGATGGGTGAGGATTTCCTGAGCATGGCAGTAGTAGATAGGGCAGCAAAGCAGGAGACAGGAAGGATTCCTGATTATGTAGAAATGACGGTCCCAACTTACAGTGACCCAATGTTTCGGAGCCATTTCCGGATGACTCGGACCTCCTTAAACGTAACCTTTTTTAAGTCTCCCAAATGAAGTTTTAGAGACTTATTGTTTTTGCTCGGTTCTTATTATTGTTCTGCTTTTTGTGAATTATACCTTTGGCGCGCCAAGTTAACAAACTGAAATAAGTGAAGATATCTTTATTTTTTTTAAAAGATCTCATCAATTCATGTGATGCACATGCCAATTCAATTAAAGGTCTCTTCAAATGAATAATGATATCTTCAACTCTGAATTATTGTACACATCAATTGAACTGATAGCATTGATTTTTCTGCTGAATTGGTGCACATATAATTGAATTGCTCCTCTCTTCAAATAAATTGATGATATCAACAATTGAATTGCTACTACTCAGTTGAAGAGAGCAATCATTTAGTTGATGTGTGCATCACTTCAATTAATGCACAGAATAATTGAATTATTGCTCTCTTCAATTGAATTAATGGTACAATTATTTCAATTGATGTACACAGTAAAACATTTTTCTGCCGTACCAATTCATCTTTTGAGAAATGATTGATGGTGTCCTCTAGATGTGCAATAAATTTTCTGAATTTTGTTTTTCACCTTGAGGGGCAAATAGGTTGAAAAAAACCAGGAACAAAACTCTTGTGCTCAGTGCATTGTGCATTTACTTCAAGGGTTGGAATCTCAATCATTGTAAAGATATTTGAATACTTAAAAATGTTTTTGGATGGGATAAATCTGGGCCCTGACAAAGAATAGAACAGGCTTTCGCACTTTGCCATTCAGAATATTCAATGCATCTCAAGATATGTGCAGTAGGAATACATTATAGTATAGGGTATGTTATGTAATAACTATTGTAGCTTCTTGCTAGTTACAAAAGTACAACCGAGAGTATATTTAAAGACAAACACTTGTGTGCTGGTATTGTCTTATGAAGGCATCCAGTATTCATCTGCTTCTTTTCCGTGCCAAAAAATGTATGCAGTTGTTCTCTGGAACCTGTTCATCAAATTATTAGATACACAAGGACATGATAACTCATTATATCTAGTTGTGCAGAGATTTTTGAAGGGGATTAAGGTACATTGTATATATTGACAAGTGTGATAGAGTCCTGGGGTCTTAGGAAGTGAGAATAGAATGACAGGGCCTACAAGCCAGTATCAAGTTTAAGGGACTCCATTAAAATGAAACCTTGAGTAGCTGTTTTATATTTTGATTGTTGCGTGAAGTATAAAAACATTGGTGAAGGTTGACTTTGATCAGACTGTCTAACCATGAACATAAACACTGGTATAGCTTTAGAACTTAGACAGATAGTGACCTGGGATCTGTAGAAATGATAAAGAGGATGATAGGACCTACAAACTAGTATCATCAAGGTCAAGTAACTCCATGACCTTGAAAATAATTTTTGGAGGGTTAAAAATGAATTTACATACAACACAAGATTTAACTTAATATTTAAGCTAATGCATTTGTAGCTCTATAAGAATTCGTTATACAAGTATGATTACTTTTGTATCTACAGATGAAATATTTTGTGTTAAAGCAAAGAAATGAATTTTATTATGCTCAAGGTTAAAAAACCTAGAGCATTTACCCAATAAACTAAACGTATATATTTTTATGAATTTTATCATTATGGTAAGGAAGAAGGCAGTCCTATATGTTCATAATTTTACTTACACTTTCCTATTTCCTATCCCAAATCCTTATTGTATTATTGTATGATGTTATGTCAATCTTAAATGTCAGATATTTCAACTATCTGCTATAAGAATCTGAATAATAAACCAATTTTGAGGCTTTAGTCCAGGGGACAGGTGAGTTCAGTAATTTACAATGTAAATCTTTAATAGCTACTGCATGCAGTAAATCACAGTTCCAAGTAGTTCATGGAATTTACTCTTTGTGCAAGTCTACAAGATGTACAGTTGTGTTTTCATGTAGATAATGTAATGCATGGAATTATGTTTACACACTTGTGTATCTTTAAATAGTAGAATTTGCATCCTATATATTTCCAACCACATCTTTATTTTCCTATCCCAATATCTTAATTCAAATCCCTTTGTGTATTGCTAACTGTCTTCTATGAGGATATGTGGGTTCAAATCCCACCACTACTTATATATATTACCTTATTATCTAAAGTAGTGAGTACTATAGGGATATCCTCATTGTCTTGCTAACAATTCCTATTTCACAAATGTGTATGTGATTGTCAAGTAATGTTACATGTATTTCTTGTGAATTCTGTCACATGTACATGTATTATATATATATATATATATATATATATATATATATATATATATATATACACCTGTACAATCCAAAAATATAGTATAAATAGTTTAATAGAGAAAATAACTCAACTGCTTTCATTTTTTTATCTTTAAGTTTAGCATTGCATTTATGCTTTTTAAAAATGGCTTTTTCTCATATATATATATATATATATATATATATATATATATATATATATATATATATACACCTGTACAATCCAAAAATATAGTATATATATATATATATATATATATATATATATATATACACACACACACCTGTACAATACAAAAATATAGTATAAATAGTTTAATAGAGAAAATAACTCAACTGCTTTCATTTTTTTATCTTTAAGTTTAGCATTGCATTTATGCTTTTTATAAATGGCTTTTTCTTGAAAAGCAAGAGCAAATTTCCTGTCCATTTTTTTAAACCTGTAACATATTGTAACAGTCCTATTGCTTAAACCAAAGAGATTATACTTTATTCTTTGTAATTACAGGAACTTATTGATTTCATTGGGCCCAAATTTGGGTCAATGAAAAGTGTCTCCTTGGAGAAAAGGACCCTTGCCTGCATATGGTATCTTGGCAATATGGAGACCTTCCGAGGTTTTGCAGACCGCTTTGGTATCAGCAAAGGAACTTTACATTTTCTGTTGAGTCAATTTAGCAACATGTTTAAGGATCACATTTTTTTGCAAAACCTTATTTCATGGCCAACAACAGAAGAAAAGTTAAAAGAAATATCAGAGAAATTTTCTCAGAGGGCTGGGTTCCCTAATGTGGTGGGTGCCATTGATGGTACCTATGTACCAATCAGTGGTCCCTCTGAACATAGGGATTCCTATATATGTAGGAAAGGCTTTCCAGCTATGCAGCTGCAAGGAGTTTGTGACTCCCAATTAAAATTTCTAGATGTATTTTGCGCATATCCTGGATCAGTTCATGATGCCAGGGTATACAGAAATAGTCCACTTTTTGAAGTTGTGCAGAATTTACAAGCCAATTTTCATCTGTTGGGAGACTCTGCATACCCCATGTCAACAAACTTGCTGACTCCTTACAGAGACAATGGTCACCTTACCCTTGAGGAGAAACGATTCAATAATTCTCACAGCTCCACAAGAGTGGACATTGAGAGAACGTTTGGTCTTCTTAAGGGTAAGTTCAGGAAGCTGAAGTTTCTTGACATGAGGAATGTAGAGGATATCCCCAGCATCATAATTACTTGCTGTGCGTTGCACAATTTCATTTTAATGCATGAAGGTCTGGATGAAAGTGAAGTTGATATGGAAGATACAAGTGTGAGTGTGCAGAGCGAGAATGATGTGCAAGATATAGTTTCAGGGGCAGAGAAACGAAGAGACATTATGGCCCTTCTATTATGAATTTATGCTTTAAAAAACTGTCAACATGCCATTTTGTGGTTCTTTATAAGTGAGACAAGTGCTATTATCAGCATTCTATGTTAATTTATTAATGGTATGTACATGGACTTTAATGAGACAATGGTCTGGCCTGGTGTCTGAATTTTTTCTTAAATTCTGAAAATATAAAATATGTATATATAAGAAACAATTCTCATAGTTCATTCAATAAGAAATTGAAATTGTATTTAATGGAAGTAATTTTGGCTATAACATAAATGAATAAATGGTCTATTAAGGAATATATTTATGCTTAAAATGTGTTTGTTTAAGGAACATTGACCAATCTTAACTTATAGACCTCACCCTGCAAAAAAAAAAATGATCAGTTCTGGTATGGGGTCCATCTGTAAACATTTTGCAAATACCCCTTTTTAGCTCACCTGAAAGTTCAAGTGAGCTTTTCTGATCACCCGTAGTCTGGCATCCCTCCGTCTGTAAACTTTTAACATTTTTTACTTCTTCTCAAAACCACTGGGCCAATTTCAACCAAGTTGGCACAAAGCATTCTTAGGTAAAGGGAATTCTAAATTGTTAAAATAAAGGGCCAGGTCACCTTCCAAGGGGAGATAATCAAGAAAAGGTAAAAATAAAGTAGGATCATTAAAAAATCTTCTCAAGAACCACTGGGCCAGAAAAGATGAAATTTATATACAAGCTTTATTAGGTAGTGCAGATTCTAAATTGTTAAAATCATGGCCCCTGGGGGTTGGATGGGGCCACAATAGGGGATCAAAATTTTACATACAAATATATAGGAAAAATCTTGAAAAATCTTCTTCTCAAGAACCATCGGGTCAAAGAAGTTCACATTTACATGGAAGCTTTCTGACATAGTGTAGATTCAAGTTTGCAAAAACCATGGCCTCCAGGGGTAGGTTGGGGCCATAATAGGGACTACGGTTTTACATGCAAATATATATGGAAAGTCTTCTGATATGGACCAAGTTGACTCAGGTGAGCGATGTGGCCCATGGGCCTAGTGTTTATTAAGAACCACAGAACCAATTTCAATTACACTTGGCTCAAAGCATTATTGGATGAAGTGCTTTCAAGATTGTTAATTTCATGGATCAGACCCCCTTGCAAAGGGAGGCATATATTTATAGGGTTGGAAGATTTTGAAATTTTCCTAAAGAATCATAGATTACATTAATGATCAAATAATGACCCTGGAGTCAGGATGGGGTCAATATGTAGAATAATTTCTTTCACTATCTTCACGGGAGAAGTATTAGTGAACAAACTATCAAATTTAATATTAAAGCATTATTATATAGTATTGAAGTTTGTACAAATGTTATTTAATCAAATTTGGCTGTATGCCTATGGTTCACAACATCAATCAGATGCTCTGCAAACTAAGTGTAGTTATTTACATGTAGTTGAACTTAGTCATTTTTTAAAGCATTTCTTGAATAGACGGTACCTATTTTGTGTAATCAAATCCTCTTGCACCTCTAACTTGACATTCCTCAAACTTTGTATAGTTGTTATATAGACATATTGAAGATGTGCATGTGTCTTTTTGAAAAGTGATTAGACATTTTTTTAAATTTACATGTAGTTGAACTTGGTCATTTTTAGGCATTTCTTCAATAGAGAGTACATATTTTGGGTGATCTACTCCTTGTACACCTCTAACTTGACATTCCTCAAACTTTGTACAGTTGTTGTGAACACATTGATTTAAAGATGTACGAATGTCTTCTTGAAAATAATCTGACAGTTTTCAAAAAATTGTTTAGTTGAACTTTGTATTTGTTTTAAGCATTTCTGAATACACGTAGACGGTACCTATTTTTGTTATCAACTCCTCTTACAGCATTTATTTGATCTCCTTCAAACCTTGTACAACTGTTATGGAAGCATTGCAAATGTGCATGTTTCTTTTTGGAAGTGATCAGGCAGGCATTCTTTGAAAAATTTACATGTGCATGATGAAGTTGAACTTCGTCATTTTTTTTAAGCATGGTACATGTACTATGTGTAAGGAACTCGTCTTACAGCTTTTACTTAACATTTTTCAGAACTGTACATTATAGATGTTATAAAAACATTGAAGATATATACATGTGACATTTTAAAAATGCTTCTGGTGTTTTCTTGGAAAAATTCTACATTTATTAAATTTGTCATTTTCCAGTATGTTTTCTACTGCTGTTCCTATGATAGATTACATATTTTACACCAACCTGGTCATTTCTGTTCTTGAATCATTTTTTTTAGTTTTTTTTTTTAATACTGGTATGTTAAAGATTACTTGCTATGTCATTGTTCTTGAAATTATATTAATTGAATTGTTATTGTGTTTTTGTAACTACAGTTTATATAGGACACCTTAAATTAATTTCGAGCAGACAGTGCCAGAAGTGTGCCGCAAAAATTCGGCAAACTGTGCACCAGAAGTATGCAGCAAGACTGTGCTGCAAACTGTGTGCCAGAGGAAAAATTTGCATACGAAAAGTATACTTGTGGCAAATGCGCTGCAACTAGTTGCGGCAAACTTCCTGCAAATGTGCTGCAACTGTGTGCCAGAGGGCTTACATGTATATTTTGGTAAGGGTATCCATATATAATTGACAAGACTAAGGTATAACTGTTATATATATATCTTAGTGACAGGTAGTGTTTTATTAAGCTACAACTGATTACATTTACATGGGGTATATTTTAATTACCTATTGGTCTGAGGCATTGGCCAGACGTTCCAAAGCCTGGACCCTCCTCTCCTCCAGACTTAGCTTCGCCTTCTCCAACTCCATCCTCTCCTCGTGCATAGCCCGAAGCTCTGCCCTGAAACTTCCTACCCATTTGGGTTCTCTCGAACTGTTGGTTTTCCTTTTCTTAGGAGAGGATGGAGTTGGAGTTGGTGCTGATGTTATTGGTAAGCTGGAGGCTGCAGCCACTGGTTGTACTGCAGGGTCACCAAGAAGAAGATTCTCCATTTCACTGAAGTACTGCCAAGACTGGCGACTGTTGCCAGTCTTAGAATTTCTCTCCATGATAATTTTATACCTAATATAAAACCATAAGTTCTCTAGACAACAGAACAATTCTTTATACAAATTTAATTTGTTTTTGTTTAAAACAAATGTCTCCCCAGCTCCCCATATTGAAAGTGCTCCAGATTACACTTTCCTCCCTTCAATGTATTGCATGGTATGGAGGATAAAGTTAGAGCAGGAATATAGACACTATGAACTGCACTTGTGCATCAAGGAAAAAGATGGAGAAAAGATTTAACATCAACATGACCAATGCCATTTTTCTATATGATACAAAAATAATGACTGTTATAAATGCTGAAGTACCAGTAGGAAAGTGAAACATACACTTGTACATGAAAAAAGCTATTGACACTCCTCCTTGATCCACTGTAAATTGTAGGAAATTATTAGATCCCTGAGTAAAAACAACGTGAACATCATTAAATGATAATGAAGTATTGTACAAAATTTGAAGGCTATCAGATAAGCCATGTAGGAGACTGTGTACAAAAGCTTTTTCACATCTTCTATAATAATTTTAGGAAAATAATTGGATCCTCACATGTCAACAATATGCACATCTACACTTGGCAATGAAGCAATCTACAAAGTTTCAAATTTATCTTATAAACCATATTGGATAAGAAAAGTTCACCAGAATTTGTGACAGACAGACCGAAGTTACAGACAGACCGACCGATAGTGCAAAAACAATATGTCTCCCCCTGAAAGGTGGGAGACATAACTAGATAACAGAGAACTAAAGAAACAGTGATCAATGCTGAGTAGTGTTTTAAAAATGTAATATGAAGTCCTCTCAATAAATTTCTAGTTACTTAGATATTCACGCTAACCTCATTTTCAGGGATCGAAATTTCCTACTGCATTCTTCTCCAGTGAATATGTAGCCCTTCTTACACATCTCCTCAGACATTCTCCTCCAGGCCTGTTTTTGTGTAATTGTGCTGGAGTTGAAAATGTTTGATAACTCCGACTTCTGGTCGATTAGAAGGAGCACAGCCTCGTGACACCATTTTTGCTCTAACAGAAATATTCTACACTTTTAATATTCAAAATCAATGTTGCTGTCATCTTAACCTGCAAGGCAATATTATTAGTATTTTTCCAAGTTACATTCTATGAAAAATAAATTAAGATTGATTTAAATAATAGTGAATTACTTATATATTCATTCGAATATCAAATACAGAAAATCAAACGAGACAACAAAAAATGTTTTAGCAACATTAAATAGCCACGATTCCCAATATTAAGAAGGCATGCAGGAAGTCATTGGTTAAAAAGTTTATGGAGATCTTCCACAATACACTACTTCAGATTTAGATAAGCAGTGGTGGGACTCGAACCCACAGATCTACATTCAAGAAAGTTAGCAACACATAAGGGCATATTGGAGGAAATATGTATAGTAGGAGGAAATTAGTTAGACCAGGACAACATACAAAGCATAACAGGGAAAAAGGAAACTGAACAAGAATATGATATTTTTTCAATTAATATAGGTCAATGCTAAAACATTTGGGAAGCAATACCAATTCATTCATTCAGTGAAAAGTAATTCGGATTTAATTTGTCAAAGCCTCAAAGGCATTATCATGGTTACATGTATGTGTTAGCAAGACAACAGGGATCTTCCTATAATCATCACTACTCTGGATCATATTCAGAAGTAGTGGTGGGATTTGAATCCACAGATCCTCACATCAGACAATTAGCAACATACAAGGGATTAGGATTACGTTATAAACATAATGAAAGTGTAGCAGTTAACTAGGTTTGATATCCAGTGACCAAATGGTTCAGTTGGTGAGGCACCGGGCAAGTGATTCAGGGGGCCCGGGATCGAGTACCAGTCTGATCCATTGCATTTTCTCCCTTCCTGTTACAAAGGGAAAAGCATACACATTTGGGAGAAAATAAAAATCATAATATTAGTAAGACATCCACAACAGACATTTCCCCGGAATAGTGGTACAAGTTCTGATGTCCCTGGAGAAGAAATGTTAATAATTCAGTAATTCACCAGGTAATTTCTAACCACATTTGATACTCCTAGCAATATTTATAGAATTCAACATAATTTAAATGGAAACTGTATACAGTATCATTGTTAATGAGATAAATTATTCAATATCATACAAGTGCAATGTAGCTTTTAAAGATATGTATGTTACCTCCTTGCTTTTCTGATTGCCCATGAGCCTCATCAACATCTGGTACACCTAAAATGTTTTCCAAAATAATTTACATGTAAAATGTGTGCATTATATTATATACATGTATACACACACATGCATCCATCTACACACATATAATCATACCGTCCCGTGGTATCTTTTGCATTACAGTGGAGTATTAATCATATGTACTTGTACTACCTTTACTATGATTACATGTAGTGTTGTTATGTACATGTATATATTTTTTTATTTTATTTTTTCTGTGTGTATTTCTGACTGTTTTGCATTAGGATACGTGGTGGTACTTACATACAATACAAATAAGTATTATCATGTTCAAAATGTCTCATGTATGAACATTGCTCATACTAATAGTGCATATTTTACTCTTGTTTCGTCTTTTCTTTTTATCGTCATTGCACATTGAAATGTTAACAATCATGTATGCTGTATGCCCGAGAGGGTCCTAATTTGGAAATAAATCATATTCTATTCTATTCTATAATCATATATATATATATAAAAGAGTTTACATGACACTTCTACATGTTCAAATTGAAATATTACCTTCATATGCACATTCATAGTGTATGTGAATGATATTAAGTTTCATTTTGAAAGACTAGTCAGAAATGTTAAAGGCAATAAATGAAGAATGTTCTAATTTCAGTTGTCTACAAGACTTGGAAAAATGTATATGGTTAATAGGGAAAATCCAAGAATTCTTGTGTCTTGTTTTCAAATTCATAAACTTATATTGTGACTAGTTCATGTCCAGTACAGAGTCTACATATTATGTACAGGTATTACATATACATCAATATTTTCAATCTCTTTCTTACAAATGTTTGAATATTCTTGAACCCCAACTTTTGGTACGAGTATTTTTATGATTAAAATGTGTATGCAAATAGATATAGATACAATGATATTTATGACTAAATGATTTATGCATCATCCCTCGATACCTTTAGGTTTATACAGTATGTTTATGCCCATATGATAGGGGCCAATTATTTGGCAATATTATCTATCTGTATCTGTATCACTGACAAAGACATTTGAACTGTGTATTTATTACTGAATGAAACTTGCAGGTTTGATGAAAAATGGACCATCTTACCTAGATCTCCATCACTGATGGCATCAGTGTTACATCTACCTGTCTCTGTCGTATCTTTACTATAGGATGAAATGTAAATCAATCAAATTAAAGGTAATGGTATTAACCCGAAAGGAGTGAGGGGGTTCTATGCACATTAATATATTATATAGTAAACAGTTGGAATATCTTGAACTCTGTTCAACTGTTCAATGTTTCAGTGCATTCAAGTCGTCTGATAAAGTATCACAAAATGATAACATGTATACTTACCTAGTGTTTTCTCCTGAATCTGGCACAACCAGGGTCTGTCTCTGAGAGTTACTCCCAGGACAGGTGTGACCCTGGCATTCTGACAAAGAATAGAACAGGCTTTCGCACTCCGAGCATTGAAATAACGTCTCTTTACAATACTTTTCCATGGTTTGAATAGCAGACGATAATGACATGCGACAAGGGAACCACTTTATTGTAACACTGTATTTATTTTCAATTTACAGAGACAAAAAAGGGCCCAATTGTCGAAGTCTTTTCTCACGATTGTACTCAATCATACCTGAACTGCTCTTCTTTAGTTTTTTGGTTGTCGTATACACAAAGCATCTAAAATCAGAACCACTATCGATTGTACATTCCGGGAAATCATTGTAAAAGGTAAAACTTTAAAAATCTACAATTGTAAATTTCATAGAAGCTATAAACTCAAATTGTCCGCCATATTGGATAAAAAACGAGCGCTCGCCTCCGTTCAGTTGACAGGTGCGCGCCAGGTATGACACGGTTAGCGAGCACTCGCTCTACTGAACATACCTCCGATTCCACCTCTAGTATATCCAAGGATCCATGTTTCATGCCGATTATTAGGCCATTCTTGGTACTCTGATTTTGACTACGGATTACTCCGTTTACCTGATTAGGATATAGGGCTCACGGTGGATGTGACCGGTCGACAGGGAATGCTTACTCCTCCTAGGCACCTGATCCCACCTTTGGTGTGTCCAGGGGTCCATGTTTGCCCAACTCTCTATTTTGTATTGCTTATAGGAGTTATGACATTGATCATTATTCTTTTCTTCACCTTCCATTCATAAGGGAAGTTCATGAGCTAATGAGCTTCAGTACCATGTTTTTTTTTTATTAACGCTAGATAGTTTATTTATTGCTTCACAGGACTTTGTGCTGGAGGTACTTCAGGAAGTGCATCAGGAGCTGGTACAGGAGGAAGTAGTTCTGGAGGAAGTGGTTCCGGAGGGAGCGGATCAGGTTCTGGGAATGGAACTGCAGGGATAACTGGAAGTGTGATATTGACTTTGTTATCACTTTGTTTCTACTGTTTCATGAAAATAAGATAGGCTGTATTATTTTGAAACTTTGCCGATTTATATATCTAAACATTGTGGAGAACATACTTGATACCATGCAAATTTTGAAAAGGAGACCCGACTGAAAACCAAACAAAATGATACATGGATTATTTTGCGCAAATACTATATAATGCAATGATTTGTGTAATAAATGTTTCTTTCTGAATTATAATTTTTCTTGATTGTAGTTGCATTCTATAGTTCTAAAAAGTGTTTGTAGAATTTTGCATTGTGAAACAGCAAGTTCTTATAATGTCAGCACCCAGTGGTTTATAATGAAAGTTTTTCAGCTTTCAAATTGTATGAAACTGATCAGTGTTGTTTCAACTTTCAATTGAATGAAGAAAAAACAAGCATTCTGAGAGTATTGCATGGCAATACATATTCCCTTACCGGTCGCAAAAATTCTTCGACCGCAACAATATTCAAAGTTCATTATATACTTATGGTAAAGAGGAAAATTGGGAAACCAGGATAGGAATGGCCGCCTCACCAGTTCCCCACAAAAATTTGCATGTGACCCTTTCCGCCATATATGTAAATTTGCACCCTGTTTCTGATTACGATTAATAAATATTCAAATGTTCAATGCTGAATTTTTATATGCATACATACAGTAGTACATGCAACAAAATATTGTCTGTATAATTGTCATTTGATAAAGCCAATTACATGTTCCAGAGTAAAACATATCTATGAGATACACATGCTATAGCTTAGATACCTTGTATACTGTTTTTAAAAATCATTTTAATTTAGATCATTTAAAAAAAATAATAGCAACATTTCACGTTTAGCTAGACGTAGATTGTGCACATTGACGTCGCGTCATTGTGCGACAAAATCACATGGGACATTTATTTGTACATTAAGTATCTTTTCGTTTTCCTAAATGGACGCGGGATAACATGAAACGAGGACCTCAAATCACTTATTCTTAAAGGTTTAATTGGCGACAGAACTTCATCTCTATTATGACTTCTGTCGAAGATTATGCCAGACGATGGGCTAAATTTGAAAAAGAAGAACTTGATACATTGTCAGAATGGGTTAAAAGCATAAGAGGGATATTAATATCCCGAATTAGACACATGAAAACAAAAGTGCGTACCATCTGTCCTTCTGTGTTTAGTAAACCAGAAGTGATAAAAGAATTAGATAGGTTACATGAGGAAAATGTTTTGGTTCCAGCTGACAAAGCTAGTAACAACATTGTCTTTGTTTGTAAGGCTCATATCACAACTGTATTTTAAACGAACTTGGCATTAATTCCACTTTTGGTAATCATACTTATACTCCAACTGCTCTTTCAAAAGATGAAATTCTTCAAAACCATGCTTCAGTTTTAGACACATTTAATATTCCAGTCAATGGGTCGAATGAATATGAGTTACCGTACCAATACTGGATCCCTAAATTACATAAAAACCCTTACAAACAAAGATACATTGCTGGATCCAGTAAGTGCTCTACCAAGCCCCTATCTTTGCTCCTCATGAAAATGTTAACAGCTGTGAAGGAGAAAATTAAAACTTACTGTGCGACTATATATGCCAGAAGTGGTGTTAATCAAATGTGGATTCTAAAAAATTCTAAAGAACGTTTAGGAATCTCATAACTCCTATAAGCAATACAAAATAGAGAGTTGGGCAAACACGGACCCCTAGACACACCAGAGGTGGGGTCAGGTGCCTAGGAGGAGTAAGTATCCCCTGTCGATCGGTCACACCCACCGTGAGCCCTATATCCTAAGCAGGTAAACGGAGTTATCCGTAGTCAAAGTCAGTGTGCCAAGAACGGCCTAATAATCGGTATGAAACACATCAGACAGCATTTGACTCAATGATAGGTTGTAATGACGAACATGATCGTTATAATAACCATGGAATTTGCAAAATGCTGACTTCAATCAAGACTGTTCAAACCCCTGTATCATGAACTTGTTTTTCAGTAACTTGCCTCGATTTCAAAACTGACTATACGCAGAATAAGCTCTTGCGCATTGAATCATTTGAGAGATATAAACACCATATCCAGGTGATAATGGAATAATACTACATAAATTTGGGAAGTTGACGATGGAGAAGCTGAAATCATCTCGTTTGTCATACGGTTGAGTTGTCAGTTTTTTCGTCAATGTCTACTTTCAATAAAATATCTAAGTATGAAGCAGAAGTGGACCCATCTTAAAGTCATAACCCTGGGTTGTGAAATTTACCATTTTTTGTATGTCCTTTTCTGCTATTCCTAAGTATGCATTTAGATTTCATACAGTATCACCAAACTTACACATTAATACCAAATATTAAGTTTGGCCCAACCCTTGGTTCAGAACCCCTACTCTGGTATCATCAAATTTACAATTTCGGTAAAAGACTACCTGCTCTATCCATTTAACAATTTAGTATCAATAGCAATAAAGAAGATGTTATCTAAGTGTTTCACATATATACACTATATACCAAGTTTGGCCCCGCCCTGGGGTCAGAACTTCTACCCAGTGGATCATGAAATTTTCAATTCCTGCTCTACATCACTATGCATTTAGTTTTTATTACATGTATGTGGTTCTTGAAAAGAATATTTTTGAAAATTGTTTATTTTGGACAGTTTTTTGTCCCACCCAAAAGCCCCAGGGGTGCAGGAATCCTGAAATTTACAATTCATGTTCCCCTTGTTCCAACTGTGTTTAATACAAAAAAAAAAAAGAAAGAAAAAGAAAGAACTGGAATGATTGTTATCAAGAAGTTAAAAATTTCTATTGTTCACACATTTAATATCTGACCATTTTGGCCCCATCCTGATACCAAATCCCTATCCTTGGGATCATGAAATTTACAATTTTGGTAAAGGACTACCTGTTCTTTCTACATATATATTTACTTTCAATTTAGTATCAATAGCACTAAAGAAGATTTTATTTAAGTGTTCTACACATAAACACTATATACCAATTTTGGCCCCGCCCTGGGGTCAGAACTTCCATCCTGTGTATCATGAAATTTATAATTCCTGCTCTACATCACATCAATGCATTTTGTTTTTATTACATGTGTACGGTTCTTGAGAAGAAGATTTGTGAAAATTGGTGTATTTTGGACAGTTTTTATCCCGCCACCAAGGGTGCTGGAGTCCTGAGAATTTATGTCCCCCTTGTCCTAATAATGCTTCACACTAAATTTGAAAATAATTAAAATGGTAGTTATTAAGAAGTTAAAATGCTCAATTGTTAACGCACGTCGGACGACTGACGACAACCAATTGCAATAGGTCACCTGAGTTTACTCGGGTGACTTAAAAAATCGGGTGATCAGAAAAGTTCACTTGAGTGAGCTAACCAAGCTAAAAGTTTTGGTAGGAAAAGAAAGGTCTTTACAAATGGAAAATGGTAGCCATATCACTCTCAATTAAAAGGTCATTAAGAAGGTTCAAGTTTCGGATATAGTTTTGAAATTTGTGTAAATATTCCAATGTCACAAGGTCAAAGCTCATGGGATGAAATGAAATATCTTACCATAAATATATCTATACAAAATATGAAAGCCTTAGTACCTTAAAATTGATTATTTTTGGTTTTCTTAAAAGTAAGTGAAACTCCAAAATGGTGGTAACAATTTAAAATCTTTGGTATTGAAAAGGTCTTGCCACAGAAATTCGCAAGTAAAATATGGGAAACCCAATCACTTATACCAAAGTTATGAGCAAGGTTAAAGTTTTGATATTTGCATCAAACTACGAGACCAAGATCGATCAGAGATCATTGTATGAAATGTAAGGTTTTGCCATAATAAATCTATATACAAAATATGAAAGTCATGCCTTAAATAGTTGAGGAGATATTGCCTTATCTAGTTTTTAAAAAAAAGTAGTCCAACTCCTTATCATATCTCTCGTTGTTTGCAGTGACGGCATCCCAACTTTAGCATGGTGTCACTTACAATACTCATTCTCACGCACCAGAATATGTCAATCCTATGGATATTGATTTCTAAAATTGATGTGCGTTGTTCATAGTAGCTAAAATACCAAATGAATAAAGTTAGAAATAATTTGCTTACTCAAGAACTATGATGTAGTCATTGGAAGCCGTCAGAGTAACTGAAAGAAAAATTAGGAAATGTGATTTTCTGTTTGTCAATCTTGATAATTTCACCATCTGAACGACTTTAAAAATCAACAAAGATAACCGTTTGGCTGATTGTTTCACGTGATTTTCCTTGCCTTTCTGGAAATTGATAGGGTCGGCGGAGAGTACTGTCAATACTTGGCTGAATAAATTAGAAAACAGAAAATACGGTGTTTGAATTCCTTTGATTACTCATATATATATTTCATCACAGGGATCTAATTCTCTACAACATTTTCTGAGAAATAGTCATTAATTGTGATTTTATGCAATAGTACCCTTGTAAAGTTTCTGGTAATGAACACAATTAGTTGTTGCCTCATATTTCCTACAATGCAGTTTTAGAATACGGAGTTGGTATTCAGATAAAAGAGATTTACTATTACACTACAGCGCTTGGTTTTGTTACTCTCAGTGTCACAACAGAGAATTTTAAGTATCAGAGAGCTGTGAATGGTATGATGTATAGATTTATGTACCAATTACATCTAGTAACGACGGGTTTGTATATCACAAATGACAAGATGTATTTTTATTGTGAAATTCATTATACATATTACTGTGTTAGTTTCTTGCTTGAATAAAACTATGAAACACACAGACAGCACATGCCTAAACAGTTTTAGAGAAAAGCATGCTAGTACTTCAAGATGCTTAAGGATGAAATGGTGAAGATAATGAAAAGTAATCAATCTCATTAATCCTTTAAATAATACAAAATTAAGAGAGGTTAACTGGTTGTATATTGCTCGTGAATATTTTACTCATATGGAGATGTCACCATTGCCGGTGAAAGGCTGCAAAATTTAGACCTATGATCGACGCTTATGGCCATTGAGCAGGGAGGGATATATATTGTGCTACCCCTGTTGTGACACGAGTCCTCGGTTTTGCGGTCTCATCCGAAGGACCACCCCATTTAGTCGTCTCTTACAATACGCAGGGGGTACTGAGGACCTATTCTAACCCACATCCAGGGATACTGACAACCTATTCTAACCCGGATTCCCGGGGGTACTGAGGACCTATTTTAACCCGGATCCCCACGGGATCCGATTTGATGACGTGGCTTGTTAGACCTGGAGAACGATTGTCCATCATCTAGTAATCGATGTAATTCACAAACATACTACATTGTATGACAAACTTTGCAAAAACAATCCTTACATTTGTCTGCATATTTTATTTCAGTTAAACTTCGTAACCGATTGAAACGAATTTAACTGGTCAAATTTTTATCACAATCGTGATTTTTTTTCGTGAAATCGGTCAAAGAATTTCTACCAATTCACCTTCGAATTTTTAAACTTCCTATTCCATGACACGATGTCATTTGTCAAAACAACACTGTTGCTATTGTGAAGTGACCATAAATTCTTCAATATCACCCAGAGAAAGTATTCATGACGTTATATAACATACAATGTTTTTCATTGTTCTTCCTTATTTCGATTTAATATGTATACATTAGTTTTATTTTCTGAATGGTATCTTACAACAAGGAGATAAGGAAAAGTCATGCAAAACGATAACAAAGTTTCTTGGATTCATTTATTAGAAATTATCTTGAACCTTTTTATCTACTGAAACCACTTCAATTATAGCAACAGTATAAAAGACGTTACAGGCAGTTCGCAAAGAGTAAAAGTTATCTTAACATTCAAGCAAGGGTCCAATATTACGAAGGTGAGTATTTTTCATTATTCTGAATTTAGTACACAAGACATTATGAACTTGGATTGGCTATTGAATATTAGTAATTATTATCGTAAACGGACTTATTGAAGTGGTATCAAAGTAAGAGAATTCATAGTGGAAACTGACAATGGCATTTGATATCTAGAATTCAATTCATAACGTTTCTGTACTTGCACAGCTGTTGGATGACGATTGAGTTTGATGTAAATTTCACATGTTGTTTCAGATGAAGAATATCCGGTTCCTCGCCGTTCTCATTCTCGTTGTTATTTCCATCCATGAAGGTATGTCCGATTTATTTATTATCTAAATACTGATGGATTTAAATTGATAAAATGTCTCCATTCATCTGATTAAGATATAGGGCTCTCAGCAAGTGTGAGTGGGTAACAGCAGATGCTTACTCATCCTACCTTAAATTTGTATTTTAAAGGAATTATGAAATTTATCATTGTTCGTAACCTTCACCTTTTCATCTAAGGACCCTAAGACATTTATAAATGTAGATTAACATATAATATGCACCTATGAAAACCAATACACTATTCTGAACTAGATTCATTCTTCATCGGGTAATGTAGCTATCTCTTTCTCCCTCTCTCTCTGTGAAGAAAAACGTGATCAATTTCATAAATCCTATGAACAGATGCAAAATTATGAGAGGACAAAGGCGGATCCTTGGATATACTAAAGGTGAAATCAGGTGGCTAGGATGCATAAGTATGCTCTGTTAACCGGTCACACCCACCGTGAGCCCTACATCTTGATCAGGTAAACGTAGTTATCCGTAGTCGGCCTAACAATCGGTATGAAACACTTCAGACGTTTGACCCAATGATAGGTTGTATTTGCAAACTAGATTATTATAACGACCATAGAATTTTCGAAACGCTTACTTTAAACGAGATTGTTGAAACCCCCTGCACAATCAACTTGTTTGTGAGTCGCTTGCCTCGATTTAAAAACTAACCATATACAGAACAAGCTCTTGTGTATCGAATTAGTTGAGATATATAAACACCATATGCAGGTGATAATGGACTATTGCTACACAAAATGAGAAGTTGACGATGGAGAAGCTGAAATCATCCTGAAGTCCTTTCCGATTGTCATAGAATTGAGTTGTTATTTTGGAGTTAACATCTATGTTCAAAAAATGCCAAGTCTAAAGCAAATATGAAAGACTCAATGGTGTATTGTGTTCGAGTTCACTGGGATATATCGAATCGCCAAATGAATGATAAGGAATTTTTGACGTTTGTAAGAAGAATAAACATTAGAAATAAAGTTTGTAGTTTTGTTAATGAAACATAAGAGGAGTTTTATCAATTGACTGAATATTTTGACTATGTAAATCAAACTTTATACATTATTTGTGAGTATATTTTTCAAGATACTCATAGAACCATTAATTTGTTTTACTCAATAAGATATATGATAGTTTGTGTAAAATTTTGAATTCATCATAACTATTACTTTAAATACAGATTTCAACTTTGAGCACAATTTTTGAAGAACAGTTAAGTTTAAACAATTTGTTTATATTTTCACCTTTCAGTTTTAAGTGTAATGTTTGCAAATGGGAATAATAAAGACGAAATCGGACAACATTGTCCGATACCTCTAGATATAAGAAACTTGTTTGACTCTTTATGTTTGAAATTGGATTGATGTTATAATATTAATCTACTATTGTTAATATATCAATCTCGTGTATGACAGTTTTAGTTTTTGAAAATTGAACATTCGTCGCATTATAAGAAGAAAACCGTATTCCACCTACTTGAAAGCTTTATAGAATTGATGAGATTTAGAACTGTTTGTTATCCTCCATTTGGCATTATAATCTAGAAACGTAACAATCGACTATAACTAATTTACATACCGTTGACATACATAAAACGACCTTTGATAATCACTTGTTGTTCTTTAGTCATTAGATTGTGATAGCTTTGCAACCTTCTAGCAAAGACAAAATCTATGTTGTATTCTGAGTTTCTCAGCAACTTGAAACTACACGAATTGTGTAACGTCAATAAAAATGACATTGTTTATTGTTTGATTAACTAAAAACATGGTTGAATTTCAACACAGCACAGAAAGTGCACTGCATCATCAACGTCTACTGTAAATGTATGCAGAACAATTATGATTATCTTTAGATAAAAGAAGCAAGAAGCACAACATTTGACTTGGTTTCTGTCATATACGAATAGTATGTGTTTTCAAACCTCTTATCTTAAAGTAAAGATGGCGATCTTTCACATTTGATGAGTTTTATTAGAATATTTCAATCATTGCAACGTAAATTTTCAGTGTTTAATTTACTTGTTAAATTTTGAAATTATGCCGATGTTTATATACTAATAATCTTTGTTTTCATTACGTCAATGAGATACTTTTACTTCATCATAAGACGTTTAACATAGTGACTGTTACTTTGCCAAGCACACATCATCAGAGGTGACAATTACGGTCTTTTGGATATGACATGGAAAGCGGAGGTCCGGTGTCACGATATGCCTTAACACTATGGCGAACCCTTACTGCTAAAGACCCGAATGTCATACTTAGGTCAAACTTTGTGGCAAGTCACCAACAACTAGTGATGGTCCTACATGAGTGAAAAATTCTAACTTACAAACAAACAAAACATGATATGAATTTAGTAATATTCCATTATCACCTACATATGGTGTTTACATCTCTCAACTGATTCGTTACACAAAAGCTTGTTCTGCTTATAGTCAGTTTTTAAATAGAAGAAAGCTACTGACAAACAAGTTGATGGTGCAGGGGTTCCAACGGTCTCGTTTTAATTCGGCATTTTGCAAATTATATGGTCGTTATAACGATCTAGTTTGCCAATACAACCTACGATTGGGTTAAATGTTGTCTTACGTGTTTCATGCCAATTGTTAGGGCGTTCTTGACACACTGATTTTGACTACGAATAACTCCGTTTACCTGATCAAGATATAGGGCTTACGGCGGGTGTGACCGTTCGACAGGTGATGTTTACTCCTCCTAGGCACCTGATCCCACCTCTGGTGTGTCCAGGGGTCCGTGTTTGCCCAGCTCTCTGTTTTGTATTGCTTATAGGAGTTATGACATCGGTCACTCTTCGTTATCTGCAACTTTCATTGGTCACATGATCAAATCCTATAACGTCTGAATTAGCTTTTAAATTCATGTTATATACCAATGAAACTCTGAAACACTGTTCGTTATCTTCGACTTTCATGTAGTACATGTACTAAATGTGATATACATGCATGCTTTTATGAAAAGGAATGTTAACAAATGCAATGCCTTTTCTAACTCTGATATGGCCGTTATAATGTTAGAACTGTTGGTTTTCAATTCTACAAATAAGTAATAATTATATTTTTTTCATAAGGTAACTCAGCAGGAAATGCTACTGTTCCTGGAAATAATCCGCCAAATAATCCGGCCAACCTTCGTACCGGTGGGAATGCTGCTAACAATAATACTAGATCCGGAGCTGTTGCGATAACCGGAAGTGTGGCTTTCATGTTGTGTACTCTTGGTGTTCTGGGACTATCTAAAATTAAACTGTAAAAATATACGGATTTTCTTAAAATAAATTGAGGAATGAGAAAATTATGTTTTAAGGACGTTTGAATTTATCCAACTTAAATTGAGAAAAATTGTCTATCTCTTATGTGAACCAAGTGTTTTCTTAATTTGTATCATAAATTTTACGACATTAGTACAAACTATTGAATTGCAAATCTTTCCAATGATGTATATAAACGTACTTGTTGATAAATACTGATGTTGATATTGAGTTTTGATTTACCAGAATTATACTGGATTAGATCGCAATGTGTTTCGTTACATAAATTAAAAATTTAATACAATTTTTGATGACATTAAATCGGTTACATGACTTTCTTGCGTACGAATACAATCATAGCTTCAAAAGTATTTTAGTTAACTGTACTAGTTATTTTGTCAATGTACTACATACTGTCACCTGGCTTCTTGCTTACACAATGGCATAACAGAAATTAAATTTTAAAAATCATGATATGTATATGCAAGGTGAAAATAACGAACAGTTATCAATCTCATAACTCCTATAAGCAATACAAAATAGATAGTTGGGCAAACACGGACCCCTGGACACACCAGAGGTGGGATCAGGTGCCTAGGAGGAATTTGTTTTGTAAACAAATAAGAATTTCATTATTTAATCAAACAAATTTCAAACATCATCTGTAATTAAAAGTGCAATTTTTGCAATGAAAGGTGAAGATAACGAACAGTGATCAATGAAAGGTGAAGATAATGAAAAGTGATCGATCTCATAACACCTATAAGCAATACAAAATATATAGTTGGGCAAACAAGGACCCCTGGACACACCAGAGGTGGGATCAGGAGCCAAGGAGGAGTAAGCATCCACCCCCTGTCGACCGGTCACACCCGCCGTGAGCCCTACATCCCGATCAAATAAAGGGAGTAATCTGTAGTCAGAATCAGCGTGACAAGAACGGCATAAATATTGCGAATTCATACGATGACTTTGATATTGGAAGCGAAGAAATAAAGGCAGAGTTATAGGCCTATTTACTTTATGATGATAATAACCTCTTTTTTCCGGGCACCAACCACCACGGTCATAAGAGAGGCTGGTTTCAAGGCCATGCCAGGGGATCACTACGAGTCTTCATTAAAATTTTACAACATGAATAATCTCTCAAAGGAATAAAAACTTTCTGTCAGTTCGTATTTATCTTCTCTTGTACACTCTGGATGTAAAATTAGCAACCTAAAACTACATGTACGAGTTCTAACGATAAACATGCGTTGTTCCCTTCTAAAATTTGCAAAAACCCGACCAAGAGTTTAACGTTAACTTGATCCATCTATCCTCCGTCAATTCTCTCTCATCTTTCTGTCGAAATTCATGTTCAACAATTGTGCTTTTTTTATTTTCAAGGAGGCCAACACCACGGTTTCTCCAACCCTGATCGCGACCAAATCACCTCACGGATAATAGTTTCCTCATCTCGTCGTTTCTTCATTTAAGTTGATTCGACGCTCTAAATTACCTTTATTTTACACCCGTTTCATCTTTTTTCATTCGTTCTAATTTGAATATTTATGTTCTCTTAGATATTGTTCCAAATTATTTATTCGATAAAAATCTAACGAACTATATTTTGTGTTGTCCGATCGTTATTTCAGTCATTTGCTATATACACGTATGTATGGAGCTCGATAAGAACACAACTTAAAGAGAAATATAGAAATAAGATATCATTTTTAGAGTTTCATTGGTATATAACATGAATTTAAAAGCTAATTCAGACGTTATAGGATTTGATCAGGTGACCAGTGAAAGTTGCAGATAACGAAGAGTGACCGATGTCATAACTCCTATAAGCAATGCAAAACAGAGAGCTGGGCAAATACGAACCCTTGGATATACCAGAGGTGAGATCAGGTGTCTAGGAGGAGTAATCATCCCCTGTCTTGTCATATCCAAATGGATTTCAAACATGATATCCCTTAAATAACTGTGTCCATATGGGGAAACAAATTAATATCAAAAAATGAAAGCTGTGTTTACACAGAGCTAAACATTTCAATGTCAAAACATGAAGATACTGTTTCTATAGTGTAAAAACTTATACGGTACCAATCTGATGTTATACATCACTTAAACACAGTGAAAGTACAATGTATACCATGCTAAAAACCCATCCATAGACTTTGCTAAATACATCATAGGCTTAAAATAAAGTATAATGTATACCATGCTAAATACATAATAGGCTTAAAATAAAGTATAATGTATACCCTGTTAAACACGTCATCGGCTAAGATCATTATCTCATAACTATTACCTCAGATAGCAGACAGACAGACATGCAGCATTAATTTCAAAGGGTGTAGCAGCCGAAGAACTTGATCGTTAACTTGACAAGTAAAGAAAGGATAGGATTTTACCCGATCTTCAAATTCTTAAATCGTGGAGAGGGGGTTAAAGTAATTAACTAACACTGCTTACATTCCCCCCCCCCAGGTTTTCATTTCTTAAATCGCAGGGGGAGGGGGGCACAACAATCATGCCTCGTTACATGGGCTCAATTAATTTAAGCTGCTTACATTTTTCTCATTCATCGAAAATGTGGTGATGGGACACCCAATATATCTTTATTTGCATATGAAACTAACAGAATACGATCATTATAAAAATCCCCCAAACTGACTCTACATGCCTGGGTGAAATGAGATTTAAACAGTCTTGGCTATGTAATTATGACATTCAGCGGCAGTAGTCTGTGTCATGAAAGTTAAAATTGTGATTTTGTTCTACACATATAAATCTCAGTATCATGCATAAGCAAAATTTACCGTTTAATGATGATCACAGAAACGTGTTGCTCTGACCCCAACAGTAAGACAGACAACATTACTTGTGTGAATTGTCATTTATTGTGATGACAATGTAAAAAGGTGAGATCACCCAGAATGACATACTACTTAAAATTGCGTAGTGATCTCCCCTGATATAAAAACAAATTAATGAAGAAATAAAAATGACACTGTAAAAAGGGGAGATCACCCATAAATAGATCATACATTGTTGCTAATGAAAGCTGCCTAATGATCTCCCCTGGTATAAACAAAATACTATAAGATTTAAAAACAGAGAACAAAGTGTAAAAACATATATATACAATACAACCCAAAAGTTGGCGTTCAAAAACAAAATGCCCAATAGAACAAAGTGTAAAATGCTCGGTGAGCGTCGGGGAAGGTGGGTGGGTTAATAATTTGGCAAGAATTTTCTACAAGCTCCGATGCAACAATGATCAATTGAGGCTAACTTTCGTCACGTGACCAAAACATAGGGGTCAGACTAAACCCATGAAAAACACCTAAAATAAACATCACACTCCACCAAGTTTATCACAATATTTTAAAGAGGAACGCGATTCCATAAAACTTATTATTTTACAATAATGTTATATACATTCTATTTTCAGTGTACCACTGATGTATGTTCGGGGAAAGGTAGAACAACGTCGCACGGGTTAGGCGTTTCATGCTTTTCATTACATAAAATGGCCACAGCTTCTATTATTTGGTTTATTTTGACGTACACATGAATGTACAAGTACTTAAACAGTCTCTTAAGGTAGTTCACTACACTAAAGCTGGTACTCTTCATGATACTACAATGTACGTCACAAAATAGCGATTTAAATGTTTTGTGAAATTAATTGTATCAATGGATTAGTTTGTCTATCATCGCAGCCCAGTAATTAAGCATTGGGCTGGTGAACCGCAGATCTCGAGTTCAAATCCGCCAGTCTTTTGTTCATATGTGTTGAAAAAATTTTTTGGAAAATAATTTTTTATCCAAATTTGTATCTTTTTTGGCTTTTTGGCATACATACTTATCATATATCATGATATTTTTTGTGATTAAATCAATTCGTACTGATTTGAGAAACTATATCAGGGTGTAGTGAACCACCTTTAGGTTTTCTCCAGTTTCGAATTACACTCAACCTGGTTTCTTTCCCTCTGTTTAATACTCATCTTCACTTTGAAAATTGGCTTTTAATTTTTTCTCGATCAGAATCAAAACACGTTTTTCTCCGTTTACGACTTTTTTAAATTCTCTGTTTCCATTGTTTTTCTGCGTTTACGACTTTTTTAAATTCTCTGTTTCCATTGTTTTTCTCCGTTTACGACTTTTTTAAATTCTCTGTTTCCATTGTTTTTCTGCGTTTGTGTACTTTTCATTGTTTCAAAAATGCAAGTTATTTCATTTGGTCTTAAATCAATTAACATCTGCCCAGAAGTATATTTAAAACTTAAGAAATACGTCATGAAAATATACAAGCTCATTCTTTGCTTGTTAATGTTACGTTTCAAGAAATATATTTCGAGCGAAAAGTCAGTTTATCGATATTGTTCAGATTTCTTTTCAGAATTGACCAACAATTTCTAGATAACATTATTACGTACCAGGAAGAAATCTACGATGGAATGTCTTAAAGTAAATTTGGAAAAATAGCAATGGTGTTTATTAAAGACCTGAAAAAATATCACCAGCTTATCACCCCGACTTTTCAAGATGTCACTTATCAAAATTCAAATAAATGTTTCTCCGATTTATCACGAACGTGTCAGATTAAATTTTGTATCATATCACAAAAACGCTGCGATACTTTTCTGCGTTAAAATTTATGTAATCAAATTAATCACATTGAACGTTTTGAGCAAAACCTTTTCATAAGATCATTCATTATGCAATACCGATAACAATGCATTCACGTGGTATCTGCCCCTTCGTATTTAAAAAATAATTTTTCTTTCCCTTTCTAGAAACTGGGAAAGAGTCAGAGGAAAGGTAGAGAAATTTAAAAATATCAAAATTTTGTTATTTTTTTCAAATCTCAAAGCATAATATTTATTATTACTGTATATTGTTTTAAATATGCGGTGCTAAAATTTCACGATTTGTTAATAAGGTTTTGAATTTAATGTTACGAGAAAATTTACATTTCGAATTTTGATTACGAAAGCATTGAAATGTTTGAAACATATCTTCACTATGGTTTTAATTTCGCGGAAAAAATAAATCATGAACATATGGAATTAAAACCAGCGTGTTAATTTCTCAGTATAATGTTCTACATTAATTACTGCGACTATAAAGAATCTTGGATTTTAATTTTAATCAAAGATTTATATATTTCTCCTTCAGATGGATAGATTTCTAAAGTGTCTTGTTGGAGTAATTTTGCTACTCTTCGTTGGTTACTCAGGTAAATTTCGTGGTTTTCCCCTTTTCCGTTACTGTGTTACGAACTAAGTGTTTTATTTTTTTAACAGCTCCTTATGATTAAACATCAAAATTATACAATGATTGATACAGATATGTCTTTTATTGAACAGTATCATTATCAATTTTTTATTTAGAGGCCACGAGTACTACCACTGCCGCAACTGGGGGAAATGGAGGGACTGCTGTCACCGGAAGTATGGTGATCGTTGCCATAATAATGGCTATGGGAAATCTGATCATGAACAAATAATACAGAAACTGTGTTAACTTTGAATCTTGAAATTTTATTCAAGAACTAATACCGATGGAATAAAATCAAAGAATTATGACAATTGTTGCCTAAACCTATGATCAATGGAATAAAATCAAGTTTTACTGTCTTTGAAATATTTTTTACAAAACAAATCAAATACCATGATAGGATTTAACCTACAATATTGAATTGCCCATCTTCGCTAGCCAAAGATGAAGATCGAAAGTGTTTGTCTATTCACACGCGGATTTAGCAGCTTTCAAAACAACGCGCCTTGAGATTCCAGGGCATCCAATGAAATCGTGCTTAAAAATTGCGTATAACAGTAATGTCTACCCCCATGATTGGTTTGCCATGCAGACTATGTCAAAGCATGACAACCAGACGAAGCAATCGTAAGGTTGTATTCTAGATTTTTCTCAAAGTTTTTAAATGGAACAGCTTCTCTGTTGGTACTGAGTGTATTCCCGTGAAGGTCCTAATGTTAAATACCGAGAAAGATAGTAAGACGAACTTTTATTGGACAAAAAATAAGTAATATGCTAATGGACATAACTCTGTATAGAATTAACAGGAGGCACTATTTCAGTGACTAAAGCCGCCTAGGTAGAATAGAGAAACACTGGATCGTCAAACTTGGCTAGCGAAGATGAGATTCCTTTCAAAATGACATTATCCTGATTTTATCGTATCAAAATGCTAGGAAAACGTGTATGATATGGCGTTTTTGATTGATTTGAATTGGAATTGGTCCGAAATCTGTTTTCTAATATATAGTATAGTATAAAATTATAGTGGAACTATAAAATTTAAGGAACTAATTAATTGAATTTCAGGACTAACCTTTACCCCCCCCCCCCTTCACGATTTAGGATTTGGAGCTTTTGGTTTTGTTATTTTTTTTTTTATTTTTTTTTTTGCTTTTCAAGAATTTTCAGACAATAATTGTAAAGTCAGCTTCACCTTGCCTCCCCCTTTTGAAAATAATGTTACATACCCGACGATTAAATTTATATCATCATATGCCATTATGGTTTCATGGTGCTTTTGTCCCCAGGAGTCTATTATTTATTTATTTATTTATTTTTTTTTTTTACAAATTACTCATGAAAGTTTTGGTATTAATTGTATCATTACTTGGACAGAATTAGGTAATAAATAGACCTACTGGATATACGTCTTGTCTATACTCCTTCTCTCTCCCCCCTCCCCCTTCCCATCCCTTCAATTTAACGAAATGAATATATTCTAAAGTGTTCTTCGTAGAATTGGATAAACTATAAGCTTTGTTAATTACTGTATAGGGGGAAATAAATCACGGTGAAAATTTTCGCTATATTCCTGGTCTAGACAAATCCGCGATTTTAAGAAACTGTGAATATTTTTATTTTTATTATTCTTTAATACACAATGTGTTTTAAAAATGGGGAGGAGGCTTATAGTGATTCGAATCTGCGAATTTATGAATCCGCAAATGTGTCTAAAATGAAAAAAAAAAACCGCGAAAATTACAACCCATGAAATTATTCCCCTATACAGTATACGAGATATGATACAACCTGTTAAAACTCAACCCATAATAAATATTTTGATACCATAAGCTTTACAATACCCTATTTGTTACCACTATTTTATCTGAATCTTAGGATCCCATCGGTAAGCACGCCCCCTACTTCCAGTTTAAGGGCAGTAACTGCAAAACTGAAGGCCATTGTGTACAATACTTCATTATCATTTAATGTTGTTCACATTCTTTTGACCCAGGGATGTGATATTTTCCTACAATTTACAGTGGATCAAAGAAAATTGTTTTATAGTTTTTTTCCTTCTTTATGCATATGACCCAGTATGTCTCTGCAGAGCACAGATCTACGTCTGGCATTTTCTAATGACTTAATGCTCAATTTTTTTTAGTGATCAATTAACTTTTATAAAATTAGTTTTTCAATCAAAAATAGCGTAAATATAAGTCTATAGCTAACCAGGGGTATGATGCATGTGACCCAAATTTGTCATTATGCAGGGACCTATATATATTCTACGAAGTATATTTGATGCGCATTAAAGTTTGAATTTTTTTATTCAAAATGTGCATTAAAACCGCTGTTTGAACAGGGCATAAGTATTATTTTAAGGTTACATATGTACGTAAGTATCTTTGCTAGATATGATGTTCTAAAAGATTAATCAGTTTTACTGATTAGATCACCTGAGTGGGTAAAAGGATTGATAAACTAAGATTTTGAATTTTTAAAAAAGCTAACAGACAGATATAGCTTGTTAAATATCATAATACAGTCCATCATATAACAAGGGTGCATGAAAATCAGATATTAATAGGTAGAATATTGATGATACGTCTTATCTGGTACATGTAAGTTGTAACACCCTCTTCATTAATACTGTGAATTTTGACAAAATGGTACATGAAGTGCAGTGGTACATGTTCCATTGAATTTGAATAAATATATAGTTAGTAGTGGTAGGGAACAGGTATGGGTACCAGTAAAGTGCGAAACGAAATCGAAACGAAACGAAATCTACTGAAACGAAACGAAATCTACCGAAACGAAACGAAACCTAACGAAACGAGAAAGATTGTATAATCGAACTCTTAATTATGATAATTGAAAATGGTATCTTAGGCCCCTGTTAAAGTTTACACATATAAATAAAATTCACCTCCCCTTTGATGTAGGCTTTCGGCTTGACTGATACAAAGTTTTAAAAGTTGGAAGGGGGGGGGGTAAGCACAAAGTACATAAATACCATGTGCAATTACGGAAGGTTACAGTCTCATAGGTCAGAGGGATGGGGAAACACACTAAACGAGGGATGGGGTCGTCGGCGTTGGATACGCTTTTGGGCATAAATACATGTTTCAGTATTTTTTGCTCTAAAGACAAATATATGTATACATGTGGATATTGTGTATTTGTATGTAGTATATCAAACGGTGGATTCTGAATATGTCCTCCGGTTCTTTTTGTGATTTCTGCTTAAAATTTCTTTGTTCATATATAAGCCGACCTCCTCCTAATATTATTGCATTAAAAAAAATTCCGTTTTCCGTCCCGTTTTCAATTCCCGGTTTTAGCAATACCCCAAATGTATAGAGTTTTTCCATTATTGAAAGTACTCACACCTCAGCAGTTAGAGATAAAATAAGCGGTTAAGAGCTCTTCCTGCTTTCAATTTTCTCAGACACCAGCTTCTTCAAACAATGTATCTATGTCCAAAGGCGGATCCAACGTCGGCGACCCCACCCCTCGTATAGTGTGTTTCCCCAGATCTCTGAGACTGTAACCCTCGGTTCTGAAATTTATGGATCCGAAACTAATTGTACATGTCATTTAATCAACTACGGGTATGTACTTTGTGCTTACTCCCCCTTCCAACTTTTAAAACTTGATAACAGTCAAGCCGAAAGCCTACATCAAAGGGGAGGCGAATTTTATTTATATGTGGTAACTTTCACAGGGGCCTAAGACACCATTTTTAATTATTATAATTAAAAGAGTTCGGTTATACAATGTTTCGTTTCGGTGGGTTTCGTTTCGTTTCGGTAGGTTTCGTTTCGTACTTTACAGGTACCCAACAGGTATTGCTTGAATGTGTCTACTAGATTTCTTGTTAAATAACCTTCACTGTAATTTCAGTCAAACATAATTTTGCATCAAACAGAACAAGTGGCTTTGACATAACCCAGAAATTACAATATTCATTAAAAAGAGCATGGCACCAGGATAGCTAGATGCCCATAACCCCAGCAAAATGAGCCAGTCCTAAAGAGAGTCCACTAGCGATGAAATAAAACTCATTAAAATGAGAAAAGGTATATATATACAAGTTTTAATTTGTACCTTAAGAGTATTGATGATTTGTATTTTGACAGCCTCCAACTAAAATACAGTGAAAATATTGCTGCAGTACTGTAATTATGTCTCCCCTCTTTCAGGGGGAGACATATTGTTTTTGTACTTTCTGTCCGTTTGCCACAAAATCTTGTGATCAATTCTCCTATATGGCTTATCGGATAGACTTGAAACTTTGTACAATGCTTCATTGCCATTTGCCATTTGTAGATGTGTATATTGGTGGGACGGGAGGATCAAATTATTTTCCTAAAAGTTATAGTAGGTCTAAGAGGGGTAGAGGATGTAAAATACCTTGTCAACACTTCTCCTCCTATATGGCTTATTGGATAGATTTGAAACTTTGTACAATGCTTCATTGCCATTGGTAGATGGGCATATTGTCGGGACAGGAGGGTCCAATTATTTCCCCAAAAGTTAATAGTAGGTCTAAGAGGGGTGGAGGATGTTAAAATAGCTTGTGAATACTTCTCCTCCTATACAGCTTATCCAATAGACTTGAAATTTTGTACAATACTTCAATGCCATTTGCGATGTGCATATTGCAGGGACAGATCAAAGATCCAAATATTGTCCTTAACATAGTGGATCTGAGGGGTGGAGGGTGTAAAATAGTTTGGAGTTCATAGTGTCTATATGTTCCTGCTCATTTTTTATCTTCCATACCATGCAGTACATTAAGGGGTTGGAGGTTTCATTTGGAGCACTTCCAATTTGGGAAGCTGGGGATACATTTGTTTTTCATAAAAACAATTTGTAGTTATGATATATTTGTCATAAAATGTTTATGATATCTGTATCACTTTGAATCTTTAAAAAAAGATATTTGATATTTGAATTAATATTTACAGCTGATCATTTGATAAACACTTACTTTGTGGAAATAGAAATTATGATTTTTATCTAATTATACATTTATTGCTATCTCTATGAAGACCTTTTACTAATCACTTCTCTAAATATTTTTGCAGATTTGACAGAATGTTATGCATCATGATCAACAGAAAAGAACTTCACAGGTAGACCATAGCTGACATGGGATGAGATCCTAGAACGAGACCTAGAGTTTACAGGATTGGATAGGATCAATCCACTGGGTCGCCAAGTGTGGAAGTACAAACTTCAACCCCGACAGGACAGACAGGCCTCACCCTTGCAAAAAGATTAATTTGGCCTGGATAGTCAAAATGAGTGATGATGATTGATATCAAGGTCTGACACTGGAAGCTCAGTAAGGGTAGATGCTGGCAATGGAACTGTTTAGCAATAAAACAAACAAGTTTAACATTAAACATGTTTATATACTTTTTTGGCTCACCTGAGCCAAAGGCTCAAGTGAACTTTTCTGATCACCTTTGCCTGTCGTCTGTCTGTCTGTCTGTAAACTTTTCACATTTTCATTTTCTTCTCCAGAGTGAACCACTGGGCCAGTTTCAATCAAACTTGGTATGCATCATCAATAGATAAAGGGTATTCAAGTTTGTTCATATAAAGGGTCATGCACCCTTCAAAAAGGAAATAATCATGGAAATGCAAAAATAGGGTGGGGTCATTTAAAAAACCTTTTCAAGAACCACTGGACCAGGAAAGTTGAATTCACATGAAAGGTTCCTGTTTTGTGCAAATCATGGTCTCCGGTGGTAGGGTGAAGTCACAATAGAGAATCAAAGTTTTACATTCATGTATAGTGCAGATTCAAGTTTGTAAAAAGCTCACAGGGGTAGGGTGGGGGTCACGATAGGGGATTTAAGTTTTACATGTGAAATATATACAAGGAAAATCTTTTAAAATCTTCTCCTCAAAAACTAGATGCAGAACCGTAGCTCTTTGAGAAGAGAGCTTCAGATGAACCCCTTATAAAAAAAACTTCAATTTATGGCAGAGAAAAAAGTGCATGTTTAAGTCCCTCTATCACTGCATTCCTGCATCGCTGTCTCATGAATTTAATATAAAATAATTCCCAACATATTTTCCCACTATACTTGTTTCCAAACATACTTTAAAATATTCCCTAAACCCACATATAACCCAAAAACTCACAGCTTCAAGTGATTTTCTTTGTTGATGTAGCCATGTTAAGTAGCCAGTCAATTTGAACCCCAGTTCATTTCCATACTCATACTCATTTTGAAACATAATGTCTGTGTGAACTAATATCCTCACAAATATTTTTAGTGAAATATTTTGGATGAAATCATCCCAGTTGGGTTAAATACTTATTATTCAAATACTGTAGGTTTGAATATTGAACTAATATCACAGCTTTCTTAGGTTTGATCCCCATCCCCGCCAGTCAGTTTTTACGCTTAACTATTGAAATGGAGTGTAAGGGATCAGACTAGGCTTTTATAGCATTATCAATTTTCAAAAGCTTTAGAAAAATTATACAATTTTAGGTCACTTGAGTAAACTCAGATGACATATTGCTATTGGTCTGTGTCTGTTGTAGTCCCTCGACGTTAACAATTGCACATTTTTAACTAATTTCTATAACTGAAAGATGAAAATAACACACAGCGATCAATCTACGATTCGAATAACGGAATTCTTTTCAAATTTAGTATGAAGCACACAAATTTACATTAAACCTTCCTGACATAGTGCATATTCAAGTTTGTTAAAATCATTTCCCCGGGAGGTATGGTGTGGTAACAATAGGGGGTCAAAGTTTTATATGCTAGCTGATATAAAGGAAAAATCTTTAAAGATATATCTCTTGAACTATTTAAGCTAGGACTTTCATATCTTGTATATACAATTTTTATGGCAAAACAAATCTGACCTATTCAGTATGTCCTGAACTACATTGTGTTTAAGGTAGATCTTTCATATATATTATGAATTTCTTATGATAAAACCTTTCATCTTGTTGAGGAGCCTCTCACCTCTGGTTGGCGCGAGTTCGAATCCTGCTCACACCGGTAATTGAGAAAGTTTCCCAGTTTACTCTCGGAAGGTTGGTGGTCTCTTCCCAGGTACATTGTATCTGGGTTCTCTCTTCCACCAATAAAAACTGGGCACCACCAGATAACTGAAAAATTGTTGAGTGTGGCGGAAAACAGCTAAAACAAACAATCATATTATGTTCTTTGACCTTGTGACCCTGAACTCTGAGTTTGATCTACTTTTAAGAAATTATAACCTATCAAGTATATCCAGGACTATTTTAGATAGGGCTTTCATGTTTTGTATTTTGATTACTTATGGCAAGGTCTTTCATATCATACCAAGACCTACGACTTTTTACCTTGGTCTTATCCAGAACAGCAATAGCATGCTAGTCATATCTTTGTGTTATATGATTTCATTTCAGTAATGTTGTGTTCTTTAGAGCTAGGTTTGGGTCACATTATTCATGAGAATAAAGATTGATAAAATAGCATTTAAAAATCAAAACAGCAGGGCCAAGATGACTCAGGTGAGCGATGTGACCCATGGGCCTCTTGTTGATTTTGATATTTCTACCTCTATCATTTTGTATGAGAAATGGAACGCTTTGTTTTTCTTTTACAAATGCATGTATTATCATATGGATCCATCTTTGTTGATTATTTAATCAAAGGACTATATTCAATTCATTCAATGTATTAAATGTAAATTTATTGATATGTCTGTGGTTGAATTACTTATGTATGTATGTACATTTTTCTCGCACATGCAATTACATATGTGATGTATATATATTTACTAATTGGACATATAATATCCCCTGTTATATAATAAAATATATGACTGAGAATAAAAGACCCGCTGTTTTCATTGCTACCATGAAACATTAAAAGATTAGAATAATTCAAATATCTTAATGAATTCTGTAATATATGAATTTGATATTTGTATACGATTGCCTCACTGGTGTTCAATGTGAACTTTGGTTTATCGTTTCAGTTTGCTCTTTATATCAAATCAAAATTTAAGACAAATGAGGAATTATTTCCGAAACAGGTTAATATGGTACATTGTAGTAAAATAATCAAGAGTTTATTCATATGAGATAGCTAAATTTCACATGGATAACCAGTGACTGATTCTTGATTGTCAACATTTTCACCGAACAGTTCAGAAATTACCCCGGTACATACTATTGGGGGGATCATAAAATTCCTTAAAGAGTGACAAATTTTTAAATACATGTATCACCTTTTCAAGGAGAAAAATCCCTTTAAGTATATGAATCCTATGAAGAGATTAAAAGAGAGGTGGCTAGATCTTTATTTTTCTGCAACATATTTAAGTGTGTGTTTATCACTTGTATGGTGAGATTCATTTGTGGCAAGAACTGGTATGATGTCTTGAGTCAGAAAACACTGGAATCCACTAGGAATAGTTTTAGATCTATGGAGCGCCAAAATAACAAACTCAGATATTTGAAGATATCTTTAATTATTTGAAGATATTATCAATTCATTTCATGCACGCAACATTGCAATTAAATATCTCTTCAAATAATTAATGATATTTTCAATTGAATTGAATTATTAATATCATTATTTATTATATAGCTAATAAATAGTCTATTATAAAATCTGCGTAAAATCTAGAGAATGTTAGCGTTCAATATCCTGAGAATTTATTGAACGCCAACTTTGCATTGCATAAATTGTATGCGCCCGAAACATTCCGAGTATGAGCGTTCAATATTGACGTTACCGTAACGACGTAAACAAGCCAAAATGGCAGACGGCGGTCCTCCGAATCTGACAGAGCCGGTATAGCAAATGTTTTACTGTACATAAATTATAATGTCCCCATTCACAAAATCAGTTTGATTCATGCATTAATGACGGGTTAAATATTGAACAGTTAAGAAATGGATGCCGGTATTGCACACCTTCACCTTAGATGCCAATATTGATGAATTCTCGTCTATTTTGAGTGAAAAGGGATATAATTTAACAACTAAATACTTTAGCTATATAATAAAAGGGTTATTGAACTTATCTAGGTGAATATTGGCACTCGTTGGCTGTCAAAATGCACTCGCAAGCTCGTGCATTTTTACAGCCAACTCGTGCCAATATTCACCAATATAAGTTCAATAACTCTATATTATTCCGCTGAATTGATACATGCAATAATTTAATTGTTGCTCTCCTCAAATGAATTATAATTTAATGATACCAACAATAGAATCAATGCATGCTACAATTCAATTGAAGAGAGTAATAATCAAGATTATTTGATACATATCAAATAGTCCACAATTAATTAAGATTGGCTAATACTGTTCGTACCGTTTACGAAATAAACCTGGTTCGAACTATCTTGCCTCTTACAATTCCGCCTAACGGGGAACGAGTTAACTTTTCATTCTGCTCAAACCTTAGATTCAACACATTATGAAAAATGATTTTCTTAATGACAATCCATTGCCATCGAGCTAATTTATTAACATCGGGCAATCGTATACGCAGCCAAACAATCCTTTACCAGTGCAGCAACAGGATGAAGCCAAAAAAAAAAAAGAAAAAAAAAGAAGGGACAGATAGAAGCAATACCGATCGATTGGTTTATGATTTGTTTTGTCCATGGTGAAGATAACGAACTGTGACCTATCTAATTCCTATAAGCAATACAATAAAACATCTCTTCCAACAATGGAATCGTCACCACTGTCGGCGATGGGTTGCTAAACTTTGGCCTGAGTTAGGCGTTTTTTCGGCCACTTAGCGGGGAGCTTCAGCCTCAGCGATTTTTATCGTGCCACCTGTGACTCAGACCCGCGGTTTAATTTGACGGCCTATTACAACTGCGATGGGTGCTGTGGACCTTTCTATCCTGGATCCCCACGGGACTTGAGTCCGAGACTAGGAGGGCAAGGCAGTGAAGCACGGCAACGTTATGCCCCCTCCCCCTCTTTTAAATGCAGTAGGTACCCATTCAGCTGGTGATGGAGGTTTAATCCCGGGCGAACGCTACTCGTCTTTCTCAAGGTCAACCTGAATAGAATCGTCACCACTGTCGGCGATGGGTTTCCAAATTTTGGCCTGTGCTCGGTCGCTTTGCGGGGAGCGATTTTTATCGTGCCACCACACACGGACCTTTCAAACCGGGATCTCCACGGGACTGGAGCTCGAGACAAGGACGGCATACCAACCAGGCAGTGAAGCACGACAACGTTGGTCCTTCCCCTCCTCTGAAGGCAGGATGTACCTATTCAGCCGGCGATAGTCGTCTAATCCCTGACGAAGGCTACCATCCCTTCTCAAGGTCAGCATGGTGAGTCGCTGCATTTATTTGATATTTCTTAATATTCACTTAGTTCAAATTCTACCGGCTGTCGTGAAGCACTCGCACAACATAGCCCATAGGGCGATACCATACTCAGACTTAGTTTCTGTATGTATCTTCTGGCAGCCGCCATATGTAAATTCATATCCTGGTCATGTCCTACACCACCTAACATACCTAGCATTGTCGATGCTCTATTATTATGTATCCCAATGGCAAACCTATGGCACAATTTTGATTGTATCTATTTGGCCAAAATGCCATTCATGATTCAAGGTACTTGGTTAACGTAGGTTTCATGACCTTTCATAGGCATGGCTAGCGAGTCGGTCAAGCAAAGGGCACCAGATAGTCAGATCATGCTACAAATTCCAAGGCTTGCTTACTCTTAATTCGTCCCATTCTGTAATCAGTTCATTATGTCGCGTTACTTTGTATTTATTCATTTACATGTCATACACTGATGAACCTGGATAACGTTCAGGTATACCTGATTGTGCCATGTCGGCACTGCATAGACCAGGGGCTTGGACCTCAACCTACCACGAGGTTCAATTTGCAATGTGGCCAACCACTACATTATCTCACTAGGTTTACTTGCTAGGCATTATTGGGCCCAAGTTTCAGGGTAGGCATTGCTATTCACGGCCACAGGGGTTCACGGGTTTTTACTACGCACGGTCACAATTTTAGGTACCAAGGACCTCACCGGTCAATTTATGCAGAGTTATTAATTTCATAGTACTTATCTATTATTAACATCCCTATGCAATTACGTGGTATTCTTGCTATTTCAGCAATTTACCTCTTTTTATTTTATGTAGTTTACAGATGATTCCGACAACGTACGTGACGTGGAGCGCTATATGCTATTTCGTACACACGTTTCAGGTTTGTGCAAGAACCAGCATCACAGCGTACGGGTCGCAGTATATTCTCACCTTGTCGTTCTTTGGATATTTAGCAATTTCCATAGCACAGAGACCCTAGTTCCATATCATTAGTTGCATTTAATTGCAGTTTTTGTTTCCGATAATTGTCCACAATCTCAATTTCAGTTCGGACTTGCAGATTGTTGATCGGTTCGTTGTTTATTCTCAATGTCAAGCCTAACCAAAAGTTATTGTTTGGTTAACTTTAAGTCAATCACACTCCATTCCATTTTCATGTAAATAATTGACTGGTTTTGTCTCAGATGTATTCGGCGTTGAATTTTTCTTTCCATAATTCATTCAATAGGCATTTATTGGAGTTTGTATGGTTCCAGCAGTCGAGAAACCACGTCAGGAAGTGTCATGTTTTGTTATCCAACTTTTTCCGAGGAGGCGTGACTTTGAGGGTAGAGGCTTAGGGGTGTTAATGGGCTGGGTAATTTTCGTATTTTGGCTCGAGTAATCGGTCTTAATTTTAATTCTTAGCTGAGTTTGGGTTAATTCTTACTGGCTCTGGAACGTTTGGATTAGTTTGACGAATTTATGAGGAATTTCCGGTCGAAAAAGTTTGATCCATTACAGTTTATTGTTTTATCTTAGGAATCGTCGAAAATGATATGTAGCAATGTGCCATTCTGCTATCATTACCTTAGTTTTTACGGAAGTATTTGGGACTTGTAGTTAGATCTTTTTTTACGGAATTCAGACTTCAAAATTATTCTAGAATTTTCTGCTGAAACTCTTCAGAATCAATCGGAATCCTTTAGAGGTATACCAGTTTCAGTTATGGGGCGTAATTTTCCTCCAGTAGGACTGGGAGATGGTTTGCTAAATTGGTGTTAGGAATTTTTGCTTTCCATCATAGGAGTTATTCAGAGCTGACAAGTCATATAGTCCGCCTGAACTGCGACCACTTTGTTGTTAATCTTACGTCACCTTTGAGATTACACATTTTGAAATGGTCATTTCAGAATTCAGTCTAATTTTGGTCAGGAATCCTGAAGTTTTAGCTTTTCCATTGAAAAATCCAGGAAATTCAAATAATATACAACTTTCATAATCACTATCAAAATGTGTCAATTTGGTGATACCAGTGACCTCTTGGTTAAGTCACCATTGCTTGAGAGTACGCAAGGGGGTTCGAAGGGGGTAGCATAGAGATAAACGCTCTCCCATTGTGCCCCCAGGGGGCCTGGGTGACGGACGAGAGTGCACGTCGCCCACCCCGCAGAATTGAGATGACCTTGTTGTTAATTTATTACCTTCGAGGTTACACTTTTTGCAATGATCAACTTCAGAATTCAATCTAATTACTGGTCGGAAATCCTGAAAGTTTTAAATATTCCCACGAAAATTACAGGAAATGCAGGTAATCTTCAAGTTGAGAGCGATTACCGAAATGTGTCAATTTGGTGATAACTTGGTCTTAGTAACCATTGCTCGACAGTGCACAGGGGGTTCGGAGAGGGGAGCGTAGAGATAAATGCTCTCCCCTCGCGCCTGTTGGCCCTGGGCGACGACGAGGGTGCACGTCGCCCACCCCACTGTTTAAGTGCCTCCAATTTCAAGTATGCATGAAGAAAAAAGGAAAAACAAATATCAATTTTTGTGGGGGACATTGTTCCAATGTCTGTGGCGGACTGGGGAGTGCGTTGGGGTAGTTGATCACTAATTCTGCGCCAAAACCGGCTCTCCTCCCACCTACTACTAAAGCAGGGGGCAGTTATTTCACGTGTACCCTCCAGACGACCATTAAACTAGGTCAAGAGTCAGTGGATATTCATAGAAAATACTAATTTCTTGCATAAGTTGTTAAAGTTTAATTCGTGGGGCTCTCAGCTAGTTCATAGCTGGGGCCACATCCACCTCCTACTAAGGGAGGGGATGCTACAGGCTGGTGCATGTTGCGACAACTGTAGGAGGGTCTACAAGCTTGCTCCGCACTTGCTAATTAAACCAGGTAGCACGCAGGAGACCGGTGAGATGCGCAGAGATCTCTACCTCCCTTAGAACGTGGGGACTCGTTCAGGTTCGGGCACCTATGTCCACATAGGGCCCCCTGTGTTGCCCCTACTTTGGTAGTCAAACTGGCACACTGGCCGCCTCCCCAGTTCCCCACAAAAAGTTTGCATGCGAGCCTTTCCACCATATATGTAAATTTGCATCCTGTTTCTGATCCAATTAATAAATATTAAACTTGTATCACTCTTGTCATTGCAGCTGCTAAGCAGCCTATGAGGGATTACAGGGCAGTCAGTTAAGCTTCGACACACCTACTGGTCTATTCAGATATTAGGTTAAGGTCACTATTCAATTCGGGCAGTAGGTCAGATGTCTTGCGGCTGGTTGTGCTGTATATTAAGTTTATTTTAGCATAATGGCTTCTCTAGGTAAATTTAACATACCCTAGGTCAGGTCATGGTCATAAAGCCAATTCTTTTATTAATTCATTAATGCTGACATCACTTAATGTGCGCAATAATTGAATTATTGCTATCTTCTATCGAATTATTGATATCATTAATTAAATTGATGCGTGCAATAATTATGTTAAAGAGAGTAATTATCTAATTGAGATGTAATCCTTAATTCGACATATCCACAACTGAATGAATGGTTTCTTTAATTGAATTGTTGCTCTCTTTTAAAAAAAAAACCGATGAGCACATTAATTACTTATGAAATAGCCCTATATATAATTAAAAAGATCTTCTATGAATTAAAATAGATAATCAAGTCATTCATACAGAGCTCTAAATTAATTTTTGTAAGCAATATTTCCACCACATGGATATTATTGGACTTAAATTATTTGACCTTATGTAAAACATTAAGATTTTAAAAATCAACCTGGTGAATTTGTATTGCAAAAGTCATGAGAGGAGACGTCCAGTTTATGAACAAAAACAGAATGTAATATATTCTCTTGAATTTGGCCATCCCTGTCCTCAGTGTGTTTCAGAAGTGTTTAATGGGGGTGTGTGTGTGTGTCTAACACGTTTAGCGGATATTTAGTTGTCGGCATGTGGCGGGAGCGAAACCAGGAATTATCCAAGGGAAGGGCGTAATGAGTGCCTAAGGCACGAAATCTCTAAACAAAAATATCTAAGATGAAGCAAAATTGTGATTTTTGAAAAGTTTATTAGATATATCACATTTCAAGTATACTTTAAGTAAACCGTATCATTTAAAAGTTAAAATTTGTGATTGTACAAAATGAAGATGCTTTAAATTACAAAAATTAACGTTTCACTGGTTTGTTTGTTTACATAACACAGAACCAAAGCTAAGATACTGCTCTTATCCTTGCATTCAGACGGTCCAAATTTTGGTTGTCAACATTAAATGAGTTATATATTTTTATTTTTAACATAAAAAATGATTAACATTTCTTTCAAAAAACGTGAACCAGTCCCTTAAATGCGCCATTAAATACAATTTCAGAGTAGCAATCCGCATAACAATAACTTTTTCAAAGATAGATAGATATATATATATATATATATATATGAGAGAATTTTGATTGATTGTTTCTTGTTTAACGACTCTCGGGAGAATTTTTCACCCATATGGAGACGTCACCAAGATCGGTGAAGGACTTCAACTTTAGACCTTTGCTCGGTAATTACGGCCATTGAGAAGTGAGGGTTGTTTAGCGTGCCACACCTACTGCGACACGGGACATCCATTTTTAAGGTCATCTCCGAGGAACCGTGACATTCACACCTGATGCCGATCGTTTGGCAATGGAACTGTCCCTACCTATTTTAACGACTTAGTTCCATCACACCCGGGATTCGAACGCTCTAATCTATAGATCAGTGCGGTGGAGAGGGAAAAGGTTAGTATATATTCAATTTAAAGTAACATTTCAAGGATAAATAGCCCTAGGAATTACATGTACAACATCGGTTGAAGTGCACACTCTTCCACCAACGTCAAATGCAACAAAATATCATTTTCTTAGAACATTCTATCAAGTAAAACAATGGACTGGTAATGACGAAAACATGAATTTGACGGACTTTGGGTGGACCATTGAAGGGAATACGTGCTTACCTGTAAGTTCAACCATGCTTCCTGCACCTCTTAAAAACTATTTATTGTAGATGCAAAATCTGTTGTGATACCAAACGTTGCAACTGCAGAAAACATGGACTAGAATGCTCAATAGCACGTACCGAGTGTCGAGGCACAACTTGCGTGAACGGTTTTAGCCCAAATGAAGATTCCGATGATTCATGATATTAAAAACAGTAAGATATAGGAATAAAGACAAAATGTGAAAGATAGCTGTGAATCAAAACATTATGATAACTTTGTTAAACGTTATCTAAGAGGCTTACAAAATAGAACTTGTTTTGTGATGTTTGTGAGAGTTAATTATCAATCTTAGCTGTTGGAAATCATATTTTTGTTTAATATTCACCAAAAATGACGTTTTTGTCCCATAAAATACGTATGTATGGTACTAGAAATGAAATTTTTGTTCCTTATGATGCAGTATTTTGTTTTCAAATCATTTCAAATAACTACAATGGCCTATTTTTCAGACTAAAGCTTTGTATCTATGATTTCCAGTTTTTTGCGATTTTTCTGAAACATCCGTGATTTTTACCCCAAGAATCTATATAATGCAACAATTGATGGCGATTTTTGATATAGCATTAAGGACACTGTAAGCTATCCAAAGAACATAAAAACATTTCTGTTGCAATTAGTTCTAGGTTCAGCACAACCTGGCGTAGAATGACTGGACTATAAGTTGTAACCCATTACAGGTAAAATGGAAACCCAGTCAGGATATTATCAAATCTATTATAAAATCATTCAATGTGGTCGCTTTGAATTCAGCTATGCTCATTCTTTTCACGTTCACAAGAAAGTTTGATGAGAGTTTAATCGCTGAATGAGGAGTTACTGTTTAAACGACCTCTGGTTATGAATTATTAAATTTGATATGAAATAGGTTTCAACTATTATAGTTCTATATTCCTCAGATATAGCCAAAGATTGATAAATGGCATACTAGTACATTCTTTAAAAATACTAATTTTCTGGACTAAGATCCACACCGGAAACGTGTATTTTTTTGGTTTTTCCCCAATAATCTTTTTGAGAATTTGATTTATTTCAGAATGTTCCTTCATGATTTGAAAATTTATTTCGTCAGATTTGATAAACTTGACACAAACTAAATATGCTCAGATCACACATGCCAAGACACGAAGTATGCATTGCGTTTGAGAACTTTCATTGTTAATGGATGTGTTCGTTTCTAGGGCCCGTGTCACCTCAAGTGAACCTAGGAAACTTTGTGCCGAATATTTAATTGGTAAAAGCACTGGGAAAGCATGTCTTAGTGTGCGACGAATAACAGCGTACCAAGACTCTGAACGTAGGTCTACAAACAAGTGAAAATTCAATAAAAAGCACTGAATATATACATGTATATGCAATGCATGCTCGATGAAAATGAATCCATGTTTAGAACTGCAATCATTTCTTGATAAGTATACATAGAAGATGTATTTCTAAGATCTCGAATTCTTTAGAGAATTTCTATGCAATTTTCCAGAGTTCATAAAATCACGCTGACCTTCAATTCATTGACCTTAAAAGTCGTCAGACACTATATCGTCAGTAACAAAAATAATGTAGCAAGTTTTATTAATTTCGCGAGATATGTCCGAAAAATGATAGGATAATGATGCCAATTGGAGATGATCTAAAACGTCGTTTTTAATTCTAAAATATAGACTACATTACCTGATTTATTTTAGACAATTGGGTATATTACGCCTGTAAGTTGGTTTGTTTGTTTGTTGTTTTACGTCTGTAAGTTTGTTTGTGTGTTGTTTTACGTCTGTAAGTTTGTTTGTTTGTGTGTTGTTTTACGTCTGTAAGTTTGTTGTTTTACGTCTGTAAGTTGGTTTGTGTGTTGTTTTACGTCTGTAAGTTGGTTTGTGTGTTGTTTTACGTCCGTGAGTTTGTGTGTTGTTTTACGTCTGTAAGTTTGTTTGTGTGTTGTTTTACGTCTGTAAGTGTGTTTGTGTGTTGTTTTACGTCTGTAAGTTTTTTGTTAGTTGTTTTACGTCTGTAAGTTTGTTTGTGTGTTGTTTTACGTCTGTAAGTTTGTTTGTGTGTTGTTTTACGTCTGTAAGTTTGTTTGTGTGTTGTTTTACGTCTGTAAGTTTGTGTGTTGTTTTACGTCTGTAAGTGTGTTTGTGTGTTGTTTTACGTCTGTAAGTTTGTTTGTGTGTTGTTTTACGTCTGTAAGTGTGTTTGTGTGTTGTTTTACGTCTGTAAGTTTGTTTGTGTGTTGTTTTACGTCTGTAAGTGTGTTTGTGTGTTGTTTTACGCCTGTAAGTGTGTTTGTGTGTTGTTTTACGTCTGTAAGTTTGTTTGTGTGTTGTTTTACGTCTGTAAGTTGGTTTGTGTGTTGTTTTACGTCTGTAAGTGTGTTTGTGTGTTGTTTTACGTCTGTAAGTGCGTTTGTGTGTTGTTTTACGTCTGTAAGTTTGTTTGTGTGTTGTTTTACGTCTGTAAGTGTGTTTGTGTGTTGTTTTACGTCTGTAAGTTGGTTTGCTTGTTTGTTGTTACTAATCATGCTAAACATGGCGCTGGGAACAGAAACAGAAATCTGTATGATGGATACTTTAAGATACATAATCAAGCAGTCTGCTTTTCTTCTCAAATCTAGGATGCTTTAGAAATGCCTCTATTTGCAGACGAATCTTGTACATCGCATATAACTGAATAACTGTGATGGAATGATCTGTAGATGATTTACACATACCGGGGTAGAAGCATAAATTAGACTTTGGAAGAATTAGATGAAAATACTAATATACGATTAATCAGTGGAGTGAATTATCAGTCTATTTTATGAATCAGATTAACCGATTTTCACTTGTGGTGGTAAGAAATCGAACATTCTTTATAAAAATGTTGATGAAAACCTCCAGACAACGCCCGAACTGTTAGATAATTCACGCGACCTTAAATTTTATTAGTTAAAAATCAATGGAGGTGACGTTTCGCGTTCCCTTATCTCTACACTAATACTAAACCATCTGAGCGTCATCCTTCTACAGAAAACGTGCTATTCTGAACTGATTACATGCCCGATCCAGTAAAACCGTTGGGTTGCCTAAATATGAAGACTTTCATAGGATTGTATTTCTTATCATGTCTTTAAAATCAAAATTTAAGAGTAAATGCCCGGATGTCAAAAACTATCACTGCAATGACATCCAATAGATTATACCATGGATTTGTGTTACCATGGTAGAAGAGAAACAAATAATACTTATCATATCAATGTGTTTTAAAATTGGATTCAATTTCAACCATACAGCCGAAATGTGTGCAATGTTTGCGTTGTCTTATTCTAAGGAAAGCGTGAGGCTAGCATTGCAATGGTATTAAATTGATTGGTTTTCTATCTATTTGTGTTTTTCTATAGTGGCAGAAAACAAATACAAAAGATTAATTAAAAGTTATCATGTTGTCTTTTTGAAGACAAGACTGAAAAGTATGCCTGAGTATGAATTCAGCCACACAATGTGCATGTTGCTTCAGGTGGCCCTGTTTCTAAAAGGGAGATGGTGTTATAGGAATGGTATCCGATATATTAGTTTACATCTACCTGTCTTTAGTAGAAAAATATTGATTTATTTTCCATGGTAGCAAATAAACAAATGTTGTTATCAAACCGAAAGAGAATGCTACAAGGCGGGTCTTAGTACAAAAATGTAATCATAATCTTAATGTGCATGATAAATTCCAAAAGATCGATGTGAGACAAATAACCCCCTTAGTCTTGCAAAGACATTTTGTATTGGCGATACCGTTGTTACTTTAGAATAATGACAATCGTTTTGAATAAAAGGTCCATATAAGTGTATACATTTTGTGTTGGCGATGATTGTAAATCTATAATGACGACAATCGTTTTAAATGATAAGACAGTATAGATATCTAGTGATCGATAAGTCCACGGTTACCTGTACGTTAAAAGATGATCAATATTGGATCACCTAGACACCTAATCCCACCTAGACACCTGATCCCACCTCTTACAGGGTCCGTCTTTGTCTTGTTCTCGATGTTGTATTCTTTATAGGATTATGGGATTAAACAGAGATCACTTCACTCTTTCATGTATACGTATATTGTAGAAACTTCATATCAAAAATTTCCGTGGGGATCCGGGTTAGAATAGGTCCTCAGTACCCCTTGCTTGTCGTAAGAGGCGACTAAATAAGGCGGTCCTTCGGATGAGACCGTAAAAACCGAGGTCTCGTGTCACAGCAGGTGTGGTACGATAAAGATCCCTCCCTTCTCAATGGCCTTACGTGACCAGCATATGCCTAAATTTTGCAGCCCTTCACCGGCAGTGGTGACATCTCCATATGAGTTAAACAATATTCAATCAATCAATTATTCTAAAAATGAACTTAAAAAAGAAGTTACAGTCGTTAAAAGTTTGGTTGGTTTTTCTTTTAAGACAAAGAACATAGTTTATCATGTTTATAGGGTAATTAGATTGACTACATGTTATTTTCCTTCTAAATTAAAATGTAAGGAACATCACAGAGAACGCTTCTGGAGTCATACTTGTACATATGTAATTACAAATGTGATCAGATTTCCATTGTTTAACCTTTCAACTTGATCTTCTGGTATAACAATTAAGAAATCTTTGTTTTTCAGGATTTTGAAAGCATTCAACCATTATTTAAGTATTTAAGAAACACATAAAATGAAACGGTGATACACGCAAAAACTATTTCTCCAAACTATAAATCTTCATAACTCGTAATCTAAATTCTTAGGTGAAAGGATTTATGTCTGTTGAAGAATCAGTCCCTATTCCAAGGGGGGATTGCTTGAAAATAGTAATACTGAAAAAAACGTGAAGATAACAAATAGTGATCAATCTCAGAAATCTGTAAAGAATACAAAAGTGAGAGTAGGGTAAACACGACCCTTGGAAACACTTGAGGTGGGATCAGGTGCCTGGGAGGAGTACGCATTCTCTATTGACCGTTCCTTATCGCCGCGAGCTACTTATTCTATGGGTAAACATAGTAATTTGCAGTCATGAACTTTTTAAAACGATATGACACACGTCAAATAACATTCGACATAATGTCAGGTATCTAACACATAAGAGCTTTATAATCATATAATTTGCGAAATGCTGACTTTAAATGAGACTTTGGAAACTCCTATAACAACAACTTATTGATCAATAGCCTGGCTGCCTCAGTTTAAAATGTATTATACGCAGAGCATACTTCGTGTTTTGAATCAGTTGAGAGACATAAAATCATATGTAGGTAATAATAAAACTGCAGCATTACGATGGGAAGTTGACGATGGAGAAGCTGAAGTCATCCCGTTGGTAATAGAGTTGAGTTGTTTTTATGCCGTTAACGGTTATGTTCAGTACAACATCTAAATTTAAAGCAGTTGTGGAGGTCTCTGTGGCGTTTATTGAATCGACCTATGAATGAAAGTGAACAAGAGGTACTGTGAGCAATGCTCACTAAGAATACCCCCCGCTTACCCCAATCTCCCAAAGGGTGTTGGTAATAGGTATAAACTACCTCTTTTCTGAGTGTAAAAATCAAATGGCATGACAAACCAAACCATATTGCTACTTCGATGTCCAGTGCACGTGACCTGACCTTTTGACCCCAAAATCGATAGGGAACATCTTCATCCCATGGGTAGTCCATATGTATGATATGGTGACGGTAGGTGGAAAGGATAACGCTTTAGAACCCGGAAACCATATTGCTACTTCGATGTCCAGTGCGCATGACCTTTGACCTTTTGACCCCAAAATCGATAGGGAACATCTTCATCCCATGGGTAGTCCATATGTATGATATGGTGACGGTAGGTGGAAAGGATAATGCTTTAGAGCCCGGAAACCATTGCGTCTACAGACGGACGGACGGACGGACAGACAGACGGACAACCCGATTCCAGTATACCCCCCCCCCCCACAACTTGTTGCGGGGGGTATAATAATGTTATAGATAAAATGTCGCCGATGTATCTAAATGTCTAGTTGAAGGCTCAGCAAGAAATTTTCCTCTTCTCCATGTAGAATCGTTTGAATAAGTACGCCAGTTTCGAGATAAGAGCTCTCCTGTGTAGGAGGTACATTTAGTAGAACTTTGAGGGCCTAAGTGGGACAGAGTGAACCTACTGTCAGTGAGAAAGACGATAAAATGTATTAAAAGCGGCTTCTCTTTAAATATGTAAATGTTGTAAACACAAAATACTATTGAAAGAAATGTTTTACTAAAGCAGAAACATAAAAACAATGTCATATTTGAAAGTAATATCCTGGATATGATACCTACTACCAATAAAATTACGTGATATAATAAGAATTCCATGTATCTAATTACTGCCTGAATACTTATCACTTACTTAGTTTGTGTATCAGTTGAATTCGGGTGATGAAACAGAGTATGAGAGACTTAATAAGTACATTCACTTATGCAGTGATGAATATTCGTCCCACTCCCGCATGTAAACAAGTTTGTTTCGCGCCTTACTATGTATAAGAGTTCTTCAAAGGGAAATAACTCGAGCGTATCTCGAAACCGGCGTATTCTGTCTCATAAAAATTCATAAACAGGCCAGCTAATAAACGAACATAATTTTGCTCATGGGAATTTCAGCAGAGTGTTGGAACACTGCATAGATATTGCCAATGAGGAACTCGATTATATTTTAAACATCAACTTTAGAGTACATGTGCGTAGAACCAGAGTGGTGTTTAACAAAAACGTGAAGATAACGAACAGTGATCAATCACATAACTCCTATAAGGAATACAATAATTAAGAGTTGAGCAAATACGGACCCCTGGATAAACCAGAGTAAGGATTTACCTAGGAGGAGTAAGCATTCCATGTTGACCGGTCACACCCGCCGCGAGCCCTATATCCTGAACAGCTATCAGCTTACAACTCCTATGTACCTGATCCCACCTCTGGTATATGCAGGGATCCGTGTTTGCCCAACTCTTTATTTTGTATTGCTTATAAGAATTATGAGATTTATTACTGTTATTTATCTTCACCTTTCATTATACCGTTTGTCATAAAGTTGTCACACGTCAGACAACATTTGACCCAATGTTAAGTTGAAATGGCAAACTGGATCATTATAACGACCACCGAATTTGCATAAATATGGGAAGTTGTCGATGGAAAAGCTTAAATCATCCCGTTTGTCATAAAGTTGAGTTATTAGTTTGCCGTTAATATCTATTTTCAATAAAATATTTAAGCAAAAAGGATGTAGGACACTGTGGTGTCTATTGTTTCGAGTTCACAAAGAAAGCAATTTTATGACTGAATATTTCCGATTTCTACTTTAATTGAAGAAACCGCTGTCCAAAAAGTCTGGCCTTTAATTTATCGTGATGATGGTGTTGAACAGTCGTACTTCTTGATGCCGTTGATGTGGGAAAAGTTTTGTGATTTCAAACTTACTAAATATTCCTTGGAATGTTTGAGAATCCACATTTGATTGATGCCATATTTTGAATATGTTGTGCACAATACGTGTGAATTTTCTCTTCACAGCAGGTAAAATTTTCGTGAGGAATAAAGATAGAGGATTGGTAAAACATTTACTGGCACATGTATCTTTCTTTGTAAGAATTTGTGTGAAGTTTTGGAATCCAATATAGGTACGATAATTCAGTCGTCCCATTGACTGGGGTATCAAATGTTAATATTGACAGAATGCGGTCATTAATTCTAAAAAAAATCATTTCTTAGAACCACTGGAACAGAAATGATAGAACTTATACGTTGGCTAGCTTCTATATACAGTGGAGATGAAAGTTCACACTATTTCCCAGGGTGTCTGAGTAACACACAATATGGGTGCAACATTTTACATCAGTTTGCCAATACAATCTATCATTGGGTCAAATGCTATCTGACAATGCTTCATACCAATTGTTAGGCCATCCTTGGCACACTGGTTTTGACTACGGATAAATCCGTTTACCTGATTAAGATATAGGGCTCACGGCGGTTATGACCGGTCGACAGGGGATGCTTACTCCTCCTAGGTACCTGATCTCTTCCCAAGAACAGCATGAGCCTCGTTTAATGTGGACACTGGTGTGTTTATACCTGATTATAGAGTCGAATATGAACTTGACCTTGGTGCCTCGTATGAACTTGAACATGAAAAGGTAAAGGTGACGAACAGTAATTAATCTTATAATTCCTACATATAATACAAAATTAAGAGTAGGTCTAACACGGATCTCAGGAGAGCGCATAAAATTAGAGAGGTGGGATCAGGTGCCTAGGAGGAGTGTGGTGTTCACTGGGATATATTCCTGTATAGACTACACTATGACTTGACCATGGGGTCCAGTATGAAGTTTTTTGTTGTTGTTTTTTTAATTAGTTTTTTCATACTTCAAAGTGTCCTTACAATGTTCAAGACATTCGGGCGCATGTCTTGATAACAAGAAAACATTTATATATATATATATATATATATATATATATATATATATATATATAATCGCATCACAATATATTATTAATTTTTTCAAACACATCATTGAAATCTATATGTAGCTTTTTGTATACATGAGAGTACATCTTTAAAGAAGCTTTAACATGCATGTATATATTTTCGGTGTTTTCTTCAATTTCTTTGATTTTACAGTACATCTTGTATTTGTAAATAACAGTTGCTATAGTAGAAATTACGTTATTCAAAATGACAATTCTGTGGTTGTTTTCAAAATAAAATCCAATAAGAATGTGTTTCCATTTGATGTAAAATTTGACAACCCTTGACGTTATTTTCCATATATGCTTTACATTTTCATAAAAATAAATCAAGTGTTCATTGTCTTCAACATTTTCTTTACAAAATCCACACGTTTGATTCGGTTTTCTTTATTTTCATGAGAAAAGATTTGTTACATAGAAGATTATTGAGAAGTTTAAAATTAAATTCTGCTACCTTTTTTTCATACATATCTACGATTTTGTTTTTGTAAATGATACTCCAGGAGGGTTTATCAATATTTAAAGTTCTGCTATAGTAGGATTGATACAGGGGGGTCATCTTCACAAGTCAAGGGTTATTGATTCGTTACCTCGCACTAACCCTTGACATCAGTCGCTATTTAAAAGTTGGGCTCGAGAAGAAGGATGACGCAATACACTAAAATCCATCAGCCAATGGGATTTCTTGTTTCAGATGAAAGTTTCGTAAGGGAATAAACAGAAAGTAAAAAAATGGCGTCCGTTCACGAAAAGATATGTGAAAAACATGAAATCGATCATTTGACTGAAAACCAAAAGCTTTCGATATCATGTATCAGAGAAGGAAAAGATGTTATTATTGGGACTAAAACCGGCAGTGGTAAATCGCTATCTTACGAAGTTGTTCCATTATTTTGGACAATTTGTTTAATTTGTTAAAACATAGTCGACAAACGTACTTCGACAATCCATCATTTTCATTCGGCTCATACCCCAAACCCTCGTCTAATTGTTTCTTCAAGCAAAACGAACTCCCGAAAATCAATCGACGGTATCTGTCTTGTACTAATTGGCCACAAATTCTACACCATAATGCCGTCGCCATGCGTGTTTACTGTTTAGTTTTGTTTTCGACCGATTATAAAAGTCATTGTCTGATTGGTTTGCAGCTTCAGGCTGCAAACCAATCATATTGCTTCTTCTCGAGCCCAACTTTTAAATAGCGACTGATGTCAAGGGTTAGTGTGAGGTAACGAATCAATAACCCTTGACTTGTGAAGATGCAGGGGGGTATGAAATTTGATTTCAACAAAAATGGTATACATCTTTTTCGATGAAATATCAGTTATTTCAAAAGGTTTTTTCATTGATGTAATTTCAAAGATGAGTTTCAAGCGCAGGTTTTGATAGGGTAAATCTTGAAAATTCAAATTTCTTAGCTTTCGGGGTCCAGTATGAAGTTGACCATGCAATCCACTATGACTTTACCATGGGGTTCAGTATGAATCAATTAAGAAATATTATTTCATAAAAGACTATAGGCTACAATATATAAGAATGATTTAAGCTGAGCAATTTATAGCCGCCTCTGTCTCTTGATGAAAATGAGAGCTGTTATTTCTTTGTCTTGAATAATATTTGTTACTCATAAGAGAAATTTTTAGTGGAAATTACATCTTTTCTGTCAGGGAAACTCTGGAAACCGGGAAAATGCTGGTGTATTTGTCGTACAACTATAGCATATTAAAACTTTCATTGATTAGATTACGAGAGGACAATTACCCCTTTACATTTGAAACTTGAAAGTGGGTTCTCAGACAACTTCATTTTCTACAGGTATCCTATGGTTGTACAACTATGTATGTAAACAACATAAGTGACGCAAACATTCGTGACAAAGGAACCAGCGTGGACAAACAATACTTAGGAGAAACTGACAGAAATACACCGTATGTTTAACTACACAACTCCCTCCCTAGTAGTGTTTCCACAAAAACACACATTACAACACACAGTAAAGCTAAATAAGTACACAACTCCCTCCCCAGTAGTGTTTCCACAAAAACACACATTACAACACACAGTAAAACTAAATAAGTACACAACTCCCTCCCCAGTAGTGTTTCCACAAAAACACACATTACAACACACAGTAAAGCTAAATAAGTACACAACTCCCTCCCCAGTAGTGTTTCCACAAAAACACACATTACAACACACAGTAAAACTAAATAAGTACACAACTCCCTCCCCAGTAGTGTTTCCACAAAAACACACATTACAACACACAGTAAAGCTAAATAAGTACACAACTCCCTCCCCAGTAGTGTCTCCACAAAAACACACATTACAACACACAGTAAAACTAAATAAGTACACAACTCCCTCCCCAGTAGTGCCTCCACAAAAACACACATTACACCACACAGTGAAGCTAAAATAAATGGAGTCCAACACACACACATAAACTGAAACATCGGGAAACATATCCCCATCTATTGACATACCTAAATCCACACTCGCCAGGGAACAATAGATAATTTCATTCAATTCATCTGCTAAACTAAATCGGCCACATACAGGCACCATTCTCTATATAAATTTAACGATCTCCATGTTATCTTTGCATTATGTAAGATGCCAGAAGAAAGAACCTACGTATTGTCGAATCTTGTCCCACATCGTTGACAATTATTTGTGAAAGATGATAAGGAATTTGTTTGAATTAAGGACCTTTGTGATCAACAATATCGCCATCTATTGACATACATCGAAATAAATCATCGCTCCATCCACTGCTGGAGTGGATACTTTCACGTCAGCAGCAGTGGCAGTGGGGCATATGTTCACTTTCTTCTCCGTTTTTTCCATCAAATTTGGTTAAAATCTAGATTGTTAAGTTTTAAAAGATGGGTGTCAGTGTGACAGGCAAAGGTACTTTCGAATTAAGTAGAGAGGATGTTCATCTCTGTAAGGTCCACAATATTACCTCTTAACAGAATCTTTCATTTCTCGATGCATACATTACGAATCACGACACCTTTTTGATATAATAGTTCGTTTAAGTACCATTTCTTATCAAATATCTTGTCTATTTCAAATGTGTTAATTAAGAAATAAGGTATCATTTAAAAATATTTATCGGGATATAAATACGGGTTGGTCACGTGATCAAATTCCATAAAGCCCGAAGGGCTTTATGGAAAATTTGATCATGTACCAACCCGTATTTATATCCCGATAAATATTTTAAAATGATACCTTATTACTTATATTTACATTTTTGGTCGGTAACATTGCTGAATTGTGTTAACAACATGTTTCCATACATTTCAAATTGTTGACGTCCACAACGAAGCGTCATAGATGTTCAAAATGACGACAACACAAAACAAAGTTCTATAAAATGAAGAACTGTTTTAATTATTAAGACGCTAGAAAGCAAGTATATCAACATATACTTATACATTAACTCGGGAGTATATAATGGAAAACTCTTCCATATGTCTAATTGTAGGGGGTGGGGGAATTATGATTTAAACGGGGATGCGCAGTGTTACACTTAGAGTTGTGATGCGCTTTGACTTTTGAAAAGTGAAGACGTTGAAGACCGACTTTGAAAGATATTCTGTGGATATTACGAAGTTAACAGAAGACTGAGATGGAGGAACATGAAGAACAGGGCGGCAGTCGTCAGGTGTAGGCAAATTATTTATAGACAGGACAGAGGACGCAGCTCAGATGAATCTCCGGAAAGAACTGAACATCGCAGAGAATGTGGAACTGCACGAAGGTAAGGGACAGTTTGGATTTGGATAATTGTTGATAAACATGAGCTCACTGAACGCTTCTTTTGACTCGATAATTTTTTGTAATAGGTTTTTAACGACGCCTCGCTTCGATGTCCCGACATAAACTTGCTGCTGTGGCACGGAAGCAGTGTGGTGTGTAGGTCTTAATGCACTTTGACGACTTATCGGCCATATATCCTATGGATGACCTTTTTGCTAAAGCCTAATGTCATCGTCTAGCAGTAGGTACAATTCCGCATCACCGATGACCAGGGTGAAGTTGTAGCAGACGAAAATTTAGACATACATTAGGCCTAGTAGGCTAGTAACGAAAGACATTGTTTACAGTTATGCTTTTATCAATTATTGATGAAAGTCCACTGCTTGGAATACAAATAAAACCGTAAAATACATTTTGTGGTGTTGATTTCATCTATTGAAAGATTTCTGTAGTAAGTGAGAGCGATTGCTAGATGTGTATTGCCTTAGTAAAAGTAGTACCCGTTACCTACTTTTAACAAATGTTCATACGCACAGCCGTGACCTCTGTTGACCCCGTAGTAGATTTATCCAGAAATAGATACGTATTGCTCGTAATAGTGTTATGTAGGAGAAAACAGTTGCAAATGTAAATATTCTAGTATGATTGTAGTATGTTCTGCAGATTTATTTAAAATTCATTGAATTCAAGATAAAGAATTTTGGCAGAAAAGACTGTGGAATGAGGAATCATGGAATAAACACATCGCATCATGATCGTTATTGGTGCAAAAAAAAAAAAAAGAGAGGGAAGGACCTAAGTTTGATTCACCAATGATTGACCGGGTTATCAGGTCGGGGATTTTCTCGCTAACATATAAAACATCACAAATTTGGTATCATAGCCCTGTTAACAACTGATAACAAAGGTAAGATATTTCAAAACCGAGAAGCGCATCTTAATACTTAGGATAGGAATTTTAGCTATGACTTTTTTTATCACTAAGAATATATACAGCAGATTTCTCAAAGATTAAGAAAAACCAGAAATCTGATATCTTCAATATTATTTATAACTACTGCATAAGATAGAGATAATCTTAGGAGAGGTGACACATGGTGTAATAGTTTTTTCTCACATTATCACCAGTGTGAGATCGACTTTACCCATGTGAGACAGCCATGTGAGATTTTTCTGTCTCACACTGCTGCGACGTCATTTGATTGTGACGTAATATATTTTCTATGATTTACGTTACACGCAAACTTCCACCAGAGTTCGTTTGCTCACAAACCAAACTCTTCCACTTAGGCATTATGGGATAACGATTTCTTAGGCCGCGTATACTGTGACGTCACTGTAGAATGACGAAAAAACATAACGTCAAACGTAACCAACTTTCAAAACAAGAACGTAAACATCAAATTCATTACTTTACACAATAATTTGAACAGAGTATCCCTACTTTTTAATGATCTTTTGATCATTTTATGTTTAAAATAAAATCCATACTTTTATATTAATGCTTTTAATACTAATATCTTCAGACTTTTAACTGCGAACTACTTCTTTAGTGTAATTTGTCTGCGTGATAATCGCGGACTCACAATATACAAATCTGTATATTGTGGTGCGTCACATAGGAGAGGTCTATTCGTAGGCACTGTGACGTAATGAGGCCTCGACGGGGAGTTTGACGTTACACGGTGAAGATTTACGTTACACAGTGAAGTAAAAATATTTTGCATTGTTATCTTTAAATTTTAATGTAGTATAGCTTTCTGGTGGACAACCTTGGGGTTTTTAGTTTACACTTAAAGTTTAAACCATTTTCGGGTATGCTCTTTCTGCCTATCTAATTAGTTTTTGCATCGAAGTTCAAATGAGGATTTTGATAATCTAAAATTTTCTGAAAGCTCCTAATTTTATGCGCTAAACTGTAGTTAAAATGTGAGAAAAATAATCCTTCATTATTTACTCGTGTGGGATAGGGAAATTCCACCTCTGGAACAAGATTCGCTGTCTAGGACTCGGCAAAGCCTCGTCCAAGACTGCGAATCTTGTCCCCTCGGTGGAATTTCCCTATCTCACACTCGTACTAATGAAGGATTCTATTAGTATCATTCATTTAACATTTACACTATAACAAGACCTGCTCGGGTGTAACTCAAACATAATATAAGACAATGAGGATTTTTGAAAAGAAACATGTGTCATTTTGAATACTAGTGTATGTTCACTTGTTATAAAGTTTTCTGGTGTACATCTTTAAAAGATTGCTGAAGAAGTTAAGTGGTTTTGGTAATGAGAAATGAAAAGAAAATGTTCTATTTTCCACTGGGAAAGGAGTATATTAAAAGTCTCGTGCAGGGCAGCTGAAAAGTCTTAAATGTGGTTTAAAGATACAGAGCAATGATGTTTTATAAGACTTTATGTACTTTTTAAAAAACCATTATTGATAAATAGTATAAATATTGCGAATTCAAAGTATTTCAAAATATCATGTTTCATATCATAAGTTTCTTTTGATTATACTCATTCAGTCATGTTTAATTACTAGTATTATATAACATTTTACGGTCGCGGTAGCTCAGTGTTAGATCATTCGATTCCTGGCCAGGAGTTCAAGGTCCCGCTCGTGCGTCTAACCTAAACGTAGGTATTGATTGCTCCTTCGACAAACCTTGGTATTTAAAAATGAGAATCACGGGTCCTTCAGATATGGAGGAGTAAACATCCATCCCCTGTCAACCGGTCACATCCTCCGTGAGCCCTACATCCCGATCAAATAAACGGAGTAATCTGTAGTCAGAATCAGTGTGACAAGAACGGCATAAATATTGCGAATTCATACGATGATATCCCTTAAATAACTGTGTCCATATGGGGCATGTCGAGCGAAACAAATTAATATCAAAATAAGAAAGCTGTGTTTACACATAGCTAAACATTTCAATGTCAAAACATGAAGATACTGTTTCCATAGTCTGATGTTATACATCACTTAAACACAGTGAAAGTACACTGTATACCATGCTAAAAACCCCGTAGGCTTAAAATAAAGTATAATGTATACCATGCTAAAAACCCCATATATTTAAAATAAAGTACACTGTATACCATGCTAAAAACCCCATAGGATTAAAATAAAGTATAATGTATACCATGCTAAAAACCCTATAGGCTTAAAATAAAGTATAATGTATACCATGCTAAAAAACCCATAGGCTTAAAATAAAGTATAATGTATACCATGCTAAAAAAACCCATAGGCTTAAAATAAAGTATAATGTATACCATGCTAAAAACCCCATAGGCTTAAAATAAAGTACACTGTATACCATGCTAAAAACCCCATAGACTTAAAATAAAGTATAATGTATACCATGCTTAATACATAATAGGCTTAAAATAAAGTATAATGTGTACCCCGCTAAACACATCACAGGCTTAAAATAAAGTATAATGTATACCATGCTTAAACACATCATAGGCTAAAAATAAAGTATAATGTATACCATGCTAAAAAACCCATAGGCTTAAAATAAAGTATAATGTACACCATGCTAAAACCCCGTAGGCTTAAGATAAAGTATAATGTATACCATGCTAAAAACCCCATAGGCTTAAAATAAAGTATAATGTATACCATACTAAAAAACCCATAGACTTAAGATAAAGTATAATGTATACCATGCTAAAAAACCCATAGGCTTAAAATAAGGTACACTGTATACCATGCTAAAAACCCCATAGACTTAAAATAAAGTATAATGTATACCATGCTTAAACGCATCATATGCTTAAAATAAAGTATAATGTATACCATACTAAAAACCCCATATACTCGAAATAAAGTATAATGTATACCATGCTTAATACATAATAGGCTTAATATAAAGTATAATGTATACCATGCTAAAACACCATAGGTTTAAAATAAAGTACAATGTATACCATGCTAAACATATCATAGGCTTAAAATAAAGTATAATGTATACCATGCTAAACATATCATAGACTTAAAGTATAATGTATACCATGCTAAAAACATCATAGGCTTAAAATAAAATATAATGTATACCATGTTAAACACATCACAGGCTTAATCTAAAGTATAATATATACCGTGCTAAACACATCATAGACTTAAAGTATAATGTATGCAAGGTGAAGATAACGAACAGTGATCAATTTCATAACTCCTACAGGCAATACAAAATAAATAGTTGGGCAAACATGCTAAACACCCATAGGCTTAAAATAAAATATAATGTATACCCTGGTAAACAGAAAATAGGCTTAAAATAAAGTAGAATGTATACCCTGTCAAACATATACATATGTAATAAGCTTAAAATAAAGTATGATGTATACAATGCTAAAAACCCATAAACTTAAAGTACAATGTATACCATGCTAAACACATCATAGGCTTAAAATAAAGTATAATGTATAGCATGCTAAAAACCCCATAGGCTTAAAATAAAGTATAATGTATAGCATGCTAAACACATCATAGGCTTAAAATAAAGTATAATGTATAGCATGCTAAACACATCATAGGCTTAAAATAAAGTATAATGTATAGCATGCTAAACACATCATAGACTTAAAATAAAGTATAATGTATACCATGCTAAACATGCTTTATTTGCATATGAAACTAATAGAATACGATCATTATATAAAAATCTCCCAAACTGACTCTACATGCCTGGGTGAAATGAGATTTAAACAGTCTTGGCTATGTAATTATGACATTCAGCGGCAGTCTGTGTCATGAAAGTTAAATTGTGATTTTGTTCTACACATATAAATATATATTATTACTACAGTAACTTGATCCGAAGAGTCGGATCACGTCGAGTTGACAGGCTCATAAGAATACGGTATTGAAGATAAACTAATTTTGTTTCCTTTGTTCATAATTATGCATTCATATAACGACATTCCCAACATTTTTCTGAAATAGTTTCACTGAGATAAGTTTCCCACTTCTCTCTTTTGAGTTGTGGGGCTATGAACTCCTTTTCCTTCAAGACTTGCTATAAAAATTTAACATAAGAACTAGAGTTCATTTTCTGTACAATACACTGATTTGGACTCAACAATCCATGGTGTACTTTGCATTGTTTTTAAAATCAACAATTTGTCTTTTAATTTCAATCCCAAGGTGTAATAACCTGCATTCCCAAAGAAGAAAAAGATAGACGCTATATAAAAAATTGGGAACCAATATCATTATTAAATGTTGATTACAAAATCGGTTCTAGTGCCATAGCAAATCGTTTAAAGAAAGTACTAAAAAGTATCATAAGTGACTCTCAGAAGGGTTTTATAAAGGGACGGTTTATTGGTGAAAACACTCGGTTTTTTTTTTTTTGTATGATTTGATTGACTATCTAAAAAACCAAAATTAGCCAGGATTGTTATTATTATTATTAGATTTTGAAAAAGCATTTGATTCATTGGAATGGGATTTTATTGTAAAGGCACTCAGGTCCTTCAATTTTGGGGAATCTATTGTAAAATGGTTTCTTACTCTATACACCTCTAGTACCAGTTGTATAATTAACAATGGGAACTTGTGCTTTTTATTACAGAAAATGGCCACAGCTTCTATTATTTGGTTTATTTTGACGTACACATGAATGTACAAGTACTTAAACAGCCTCTTAAGGTAGTTCACTACACTAAAGCTGATACTCTTCATGATACTACGTCACAAAATAGCGATTTAAATGTTTTGTGAAATTAATTGTATCGATGGATTAGTTTGTCCAGCATCGAATTACACTCAACCTGGTTTCTTTCCCTCTGTTTAATACTCATCTTCACTTTGAAAATTGGCTTTTAATTTTTTTTTTATCAGAATCAAAACACGTCTTTCTCCGTTTACGACTTTTTTAAAATCTCTGTTTCCATTGTTTTTCTGCGTTTGTGTACTTTTCATTGTTTCAAAAATGCAAGTTATTTCAATTGGTCTTAAATCAATTAACATCTGCCCAGAAGTATATTTAAAACTTAAGAAATACGTCATGAAAATATACAAGCTCGTTCTTTGCTTGTTAATGTTTCATTTCAAGAAATATATTGTAACCCGCACCTGGCAGATCTAAATAATAAAGAAGAGGAGTGACATCAACTTGATGTATAACATGTATTTATTTCGCGGGTTTCAGCAACAGCAAAAGTCAAAAGAAAACATACACAATGTAATAGAGGGCGAAGCCCTCTCACGGCCGTGAGAGCGGAGCTCTCCCTATAGGTAACACGTATATACATGTTTAAAAGGAAAATATAGGGAAATAATGAAAAATTAAACCATACCTATGGAACTTGAAAAGTTTGGTACCAATGGCGTCGATTCGAATATTAGCGCGTGGACATGTATTTCTCCATTTTGAACCTCGTCTACCCTAGTTCACGTCGTTCTGAGATGTTACATAAAATCCGTAAAAGCATGTAAATCTTATTTTCTTAATCATATATAATCACTCCACGATTAACGCCATGTTTTTTGTTGTGGTTCAAACGCTATGTTTGTAAATTTGTTAAATAACGATGCTGAATATGACGTCACAATGTACTGTTTACATCGATTACGTTATATTTCCCGCGTTCAATATATAGGCGGATCAAAATGCTTTGATACAGCTCTGTCCTCGTGCTAACTTCGGGTTGTTTTTGTTCTGTTTTGGATATAGATACCAATGCCAAAATTTGTTTGCTTCGCCCTCAAACACGGTCACGCCGTAAAACATATTACTATATATATAAACTCATTTCGTCAAGGGGATTTACAGTGTCAACACAGCACAAATTACATTCTTACTAGAATCAAAGTGTGACTAATGGTGACGTCTACCTGTATATTAATGTTATTTAATAAAGTTACCAGATTTAAAAGGTCTAAACAGATACATGAAAATAACGGTATTTGTTTACATTTTCCTCAAACCGGAAACAGATTACAATATTCTAAAATCCAAACCGCAAACGGTTCAACGTAGCTAATTCCGGAAACAATCTGTTGTCTCATAAAATTTCAGAAAATTATAAAATACATCTCTTACACCACTTACACTGTCTATTCAATATTCATTCCTAAAAAAGATGTACTTGCTTACCAAACTAGTAATGAAATAACAGGCTTTGCTCTAACCTTTAAAGCACGTGACCAGAAAATGCTATATCAAGAAGCACGCTACTTGATGAAAACACATCATAAATCACCTTATAACAATGTCTAAACAAACCAAGGTTCATATATAACCATGTTGCCGCCAACAAGGAAAATAGTAACAAAGATATTTCGGGCTCTATTTCCAAATTCTTACCTAAATAATAAAGAAGAGGAGTGACATCAACTTGATGTATAACATGTATTTATTTCGCGGGTTTCAGCAACAGCAAAAGTCAAAACCTTATGTGCCCGATGTTCCGGATTTTTAACAGCTGTAAGAGTTACCGCTCTTTTACTGCAAACATTAGTCAAGTTATTACATATCATACGACACACCGGTAAAAATATGGGGGTGGCTGAAACCCAATAACTACATGACACAATATTTCGCGCGAAAAGTCAGTTTATCGATATTGTTCAGATTTCTTTCAAAATTGACCAACAATTTCTTAAAGTAAATTTGGAAAAATAGCAATGGTGTATATGAAAGACCTGGAAAAATATCACCAGCTTATCACGCCGACTTTTCAGGATGTCACTTATCAAAATTCTCCGATATGGCACGCGCGAACCACATTAATTAGATAAACCTGCTTTAACGAAGATAAACTAACTTTATCGACCGTTAATCCTAGTTTAACGGCGTTAATTCGAATTAACGATCGATAAAGTTAGTTTATCACGTTAACTCGAATTAACAGTCGATAAAGTGGGTTAAACGGTAGTTTACATTTTTTATCTCACATTATCGACTGTTAATATGAGTTGTAATGTTATTGTTAAACATATAAAGAAATTTTAATTTGCATTAACGATAGATAAACCGGGTTTATCACTCGCATTTACCGATGTAACGCTGATTTTGATTGGTTGACGTGGTGTGCGAAAGAGTTTTTATTATTTGCAGTTTATTATCAGAATATCGCTAATTTACTTTGTATTAGAATATATTTTCATGTTAGGCTAGATTCTCTATGGATTAAATTTTCATAGTTGTACTGCAATAACGTTAATTAATTTATTAATAATACGATGGTTAAAACTCGGTCCAAGTTGTATCCATAAAGGATTTCAAAGCTGTGTCAGATCTCCCGAGGCCTGGTGTATGGGGGCTTAGTCTCCTCTTTTGTTTGTGTGTTTGGGGTATATGCCCCCTCCCCCCCTTCATCTTACGACATGTAACGTTACCTGTATCCGTGTAAGGCTTCTTGACACGACCCATACTAGTATACTAGTAGTTAACTTACATTTAGTTCAGTCTCCACGACGAACAAGAAAAGATGTTAGACAGTAAGTGGCTTCACAGTTTATTGTCTATATAAACTAATGTACAGAATAGATTTGAGTTAGATGTTACAATTTTACAGTTTAAATTGACTAAATCTATATCTAAAGTATATATGTACACACATGTAGTAGAGGCCCATTTTTCTAAAATCATAATAAATGCATGGAATTTTTTTCTGATACCGGACTCCTTGTCGAACTATGCTAGCTTCTTCAGCTATCAATAAGCATATATATATATATATATATATATATATATATATATATATATATATACAGTTACGTATTTGGATATTAAATAAACCTTTAACTACATAAACAAATAGACTGGACAAACTTTCAAATCATTACTTTTTTATCATATTTGTGTCAGACTATATCATAATAGCTAGCTTGTTAAATTATTATATCTTTTTAGTAAATAAATTTCATGATCTTTTCATGGCATATTTGAGTAAAATCAATTGACTTCAAAATGAATAGGAAACACAACAAATGGATGGGCTACATTCATTTTGAATTGCCAAATTCATGTATACATAGTTGTCTAATTGCTGATATAAATTACAATTGTATCATGACATAGCCTTATTAATTCAGCAGAAGTCACAATTTGTAGCCCATTAAGGTTTGCCTTTACAAGTTGTTTTAATGTGGCAAATGTTAATCAACTTAGCAAAATTTGTAAATTGTTAGATAATATAATTGAGAGAGTTGTCTCTCTTGGTTAATTATAATCCCTTCTTCAAGCATTATTAAATTTTGTCTATTATATTGTTTGTACACCTTGTACATATGTATTTTCTCTGCACTGTGTTACAGTTTATGAGAATAAAGTTCATTGTCATTGTCATACCAGGTCTAAAGCCAATTAAGTAATTTTCTACTTGTTCCATATCCTTTGAAAAAAAAGAAAACATCACATTTTTCTGAAAAAATTTAAGGTACATTTCAAAAGCATTATCTAGACCTTGATGGTGTGACAAGAGAGATGTTCCCCTGCTTTTTCAGGGCAATGTTTCTGAAATACTTCATTGGAAATGCACAAAAAATTCCATCCATGGATCATAGGCACCTCTTCAATGGAACTTTTGAAATCATCGGAAGGATTATTTCCTATTGTTTTGTTTTGTGCAACTATCTACCAGCAGCACTTTCCCCTTTACTCTATATGTTGTTGGGAGTGGGGGTGTGTGTCAGACAACTTTCTTCTGGAGTCTTTTCTAAACTGTTTGTGTTTGCATCGACGGCTGTGATTGGCTGTCCATTAATTACCATTAACGACTTGAAAAACCCGGATTATCTGTCGTTAACTCGAATTAACGATCGATAAGGCATTAACAACAGATAAAGTGGGTTTAACGACCAAGAACTTGTATTATCGATCGTTATTTCGAATTAACGGTGGTTAATTTGAATTAACGGTCGTTAATTCGAATTAACGACGATAAACTTAATTTATCAAATTGAAAAACTAGGATTAACGGTCGATAAAGTTAGTTTATCTCCGTTAAAGTAGGTTTATCTAATTAATGTGATTCGCGCGTGCCATATCACCAGTATGTTAATTACTTGCATTCCGGGTTAGCATTATGTAACCGGTATGGTTCTATGTTTTGTCACTTTTCTATTCATCTTACGTTTCCGGTAAAATAAATGTGCTGCGTTTACAACTGAGTGTTTGTTGCTGTGTTGGATATACACTAACTGGCGTGGTGGCAGCGGTGGGATTCAAGTGAAAATGTGTTGTACTCATCAGGACTTGTCATGTCGTCGGGAAGCTTGACCTCAATGTACTCTCCTGGCCACAGAGTTGTGGTTTATGTAAAGTGTAGGAGGTTATTCTCTCTAGATATTGCATTTTTCTAGATTTGGCATGTGTATTCAATAGTAATGTTTTAAGAGAAAAAGGAAATCAAAGTACTTAAAGTACTCGTGGGAGTTGAACATTGTGGAAATTCAGTTAGAAAATATAGTACTGGAAGGGTAGGGGGATAAATGACTGAATATTATCATGATTTTAGATACAAATCAACTGTTGTTGTTTTTCAAAGCGTTACAACAGCAAACACCCATGGGCCACAACGCTCCTAGAGTCACTGAAGTCGTGTTGTTGTTTTCTAGAATTTCACCCCTTTATATTCTCATGAAAAATGTGACCATATATTATGGCCCAAACATTCAAATCAATATGGTTATCAATGCCTTGCAGTTATGAAGTTTTCCCCCTGTATATATATACATTCAAGTTTAATCCTAATTATAGCTAATTCTAAGGATTCATTACTTGAAAAGGTAGTCCAATATGCTAAACTGTCACCTGAGTATACTACAGTCCTGTAGAGGATCAATGGAATGGTAAATAATTGTATAATAACTCAAAATAAATGAAATGCAAAAAAATTAAAAATTGTCGGGCATCGGAAATGCACAAGCTGAGTTGCGCAAGGAATGGGCATAGAGGGAACCGGCAGAAAAGTTTTCAAGAAATATGAAGCAGGGAGCAAAATTTTGCATACATAAATTTCAGCCGACTTAAATCCTTTGTGACCTTGACCTTTAACCCTTGACCAAAATCAATAGGCTTCTTTGTCTCATCAAGGGCGATAATCCATCTAAGTTTAATTGACATCCTATAATTTGTTAAAAAATTATAGTGCAGAAAACAAAATTTTCTCCAAATTTCAGTCTATTTATAGCCACTGTGACTTTGACCTTGTGACCCCGGAATCAATAGGCTTCTTGTCTTACTTAATCGATCTAAGTTTGATTGAGATCCTATAATTCGTTCAAGAGCTATGGTGCGGAAAACAAAATTTTCTCCAAATTTCAGTCTATTTATAGCCAATGACTTTGACCTTTGACCTAGTGACCCCAGAATCGATAGGCTTCCTCATCTTACTGAGGGTGACAATCCATCTAAGTTTGAATGAGATCCTATAATTTGCTCAAGAGCTATGGTGTTGAAATGAAATGTTGATGCGTGCCCGCCTGCCCGCCCAAAGGCACTTCATCAGATCATAAGCCGAGTTCGACTTCACCGCAACTCCGCTAAAAATGAAACACTAGTCAAATAATGTTATTTATTGCCAAGGTATTTGGGATATTATACTGTGGCTCAAACAGGGGGTGAATGAACCTGACAGTATGGAAAGCATATAGTGTAATCAGACTTGTGATGTTGGAAATCTATAGTGATTAATAAACTATACATGTACAAGATCCATAACTATTTTTTTTTTTCAGTTTGTGAGGGAGAATCCTCATGTCTCTTTCATCTGTAGACAAATAAACAATGTGTTTTGACCAGAGCAATTTCCAATCCTTTTTGCAGCATAAATTCAACATTGTGGCAACTGGGTTAAACTTTGATAGTGAAGTAATACATGGCAGCACCTTATTCCATGCTCTTAAAATTTCTGTTTGACACACACTCATGACATCCACTCAAACATTGCAGAGTGCAGCAAAATCCCATTGTAATAGGGGATTCAAAATGGATAACTGGTACAAAATATGGTACATACTATTCAAAAAGGATAATGAATTTGACATATTGATGTCTTGGAAAAGGAAATTCTGACATCGGGGCTCTAAGCGTTTTCAAACATTGTCATTTGATAAAAGTGTTCTACATTTTTAAAAATAGAGATTAATATGTCTTTACATACATAGGTGAGAAAGTTTCCATTATTCTTAGCCGAGACATACCATGTATTCGCAAAAAATTCATAAACAAATATCACACTACTCACGTAGAAAATGTGGACCTTACAGTCATCAAGCGCAGCGAAACACGCCATTTCGAGATTATAGTCGACGAAAGCTCGGTAACAGTAATGAATAAGGTACACTCATTTTGTATCTATTTTGTGACTTTCTTTATTAAAAGGAACAGTTCTCTAATGTGTAACGTGCAATTACTACGTAATTCAATAACTTGAAGCATGAAGCAGTTTCACTTTGCCACCGGATATAAGAAATTTTATTTCGTATTCCGATCCCAATCGAAAGTTGTTGACTGGGAATGACGTGTTTTAATTCAATCTACATGTAACATCAAGCATTTTTTTTTATATCACATTAAAAAAAACCCAAATATATACACATACACAATGTTGTAGAGTTATTTCTTGTAAATTTTCTGAGGTTTCGCACCATATTCGATATTTCGCGCCACGGTGTCAATAGGGCTTGTGTGCAGTTATCGTTCGTTTCCCTATCAATGTTTATAGGTGACGCTGCGCTACAAACGACAATTTTCAACCTTATCTTTTATTTTTCTATGTCTATCAGTATCAATTTGATCGAAATCTTGTATTCAAATTGATTTGAATACAATATCAATGCATTTATTTACATGTCAATTATCAAAATTAGATTAATTCAGAAAAGTTACATGGATTATTTAATGGCGGATGTTTATAAAAGTTTATGTTGATTTACCTAGGAGTAAATCAGCTGACACAGAACCCCCGCTGACGACCACTATACAAATCAATACAAATTACTGCGCAGAAAAGTGCGTGATGACCCAGGGAGATTGAACATAGTTCAACTCCCAAAAATGGTGACACCAGTATGTTAATTACTTGCATTCCGGGTTAGCATTATGTAACCGGTATGGTTCTATGTTTTGTCACTTTTCTATTCATCTTACGTTTCCGGTAAAATAAATGTGCTGCGTTTACAACTGAGTGTTTGTTGCTGTGTTGGATATACACTAACTGGCGTATCACGAATATGTCAGATTAAATTTTGTATCATATCACAAAAACGCTGCGATACTTTTCTGTGTTAAAAATTATGTAATCAAATTAATCACATTGAACGTTTTGAGCAAAACCTTTTCATAAGATCATTCATTATGCAATACCGATAACAATGCATTCACGTGGTATCTGCCCCTTCGTATTTAAAGATTAATTTTTCTTTTCCTTTCTAGAAACCGGGAAAGAGTCAGAGGAAAGGTTGAAAAAGAATATCGTTTCGAGAAATCATAAACAGACACGGAGATCTCAGAACTGCAATCAAAACAGTTAAGTTTAGAATATTTTATTTTATTTCAATGATTTCATAAAAATTTAAGTCGAAAATACGATGGGTCGCTGACACATTCAAAGAGTGGCAAAAATATGGCAATGAAATATCGAAAGTCCGTGCGGATATAAGTCCTTTTCTTGTTGATATAGGACATATGACGAAGGATATCACCTTTTATTTGTGAAGCAAAAAAGGGGGGTTGACGGATCCGAAACGATGTACAGTTTTATTATTTGCTTACGATTGTATATGGATACACTAGGACGTAAGAACAATTTTTTAGTTTAGATAATGAGTTATTGCAAATTGGAAACACTTTGGATAATGCAATGAAAACAAAGGCAAAGGATAATATCGGTGGTACAAAGAAACAAGTGTTGCTAATAAAGGAGGATGAAGAAAACATTTTGAGGTCCAGCGGTGTACTAGGTGGAGACAAGCCTCAAAAGCATCTGTAAACAACATTGCACCTTATTGGACTATATTTTAAATTACGTGGTGGGCTGGAGCATATGAATTTGCGAAAAGGGGACCGTTCTCAACTAGCGCTGTGTGAGGATGAACATGAGGAATTGCTTAGCTCTTCGGATGATACATCTAAAAATAATCAAGGAGGACTAAAACACAGAAAAAACGGAACAATACAAGGAGTGGAGACGTTCCGTTACCGGAAGTGTGGTGATTATTACCATATTTATTGCTTAATAAAACTGATTATGAACAAATAATGATGAGACTATGAAGACCTTCATCCTACCCAGTCGCCAAACTAAGAAATGAAATCAAGAAATTATATCGCAACTGTGATGATAGATATTTGGGATCTTAATCAGTTGGTATGCTTCTTAGAAATAGCATGAACAGAAGATACTGCTTAGCTAGCTTTCGTGTGATTTCAAAACTTTAATGTACGTAATTATTTTCAACGATATAGATTGAATGTTGGGGACTAATTAAGGAGCAGTTAATGGATTATGTCCTAATAGAATTAGAGTAAGTTGCATCTCATCAGATCATAATATGAGTGATCGCATGCGGTTTGATTGGATAGTTTGATGTGTAACAGATTTTTTTGTATAAGCAAATATGAAAATGATCATTAAAATGTCCTTCGAAGAAAAAAGTCGTTCTTTTATCATTCTGAATGATCTTGACCAGTAAATAATATTGACCTGATGATCTTGACCAGTAAATATTGACCTGATGATCGGAAACAGTGAATATTGATCTAATGATCTTGACCAGTAAATATTGACCCGATAATCAGGAACAGTGAATACTGACTTCTTTCACAAATGATAGTAGTGTTTGTACATATAATGTAGTTTGCAGTAAATATTTCTTTTCATAATGAATATATCGGCTGTTTCATCTGCAGGTGTCAAATTTTGACCCGCCGTTGAAAAATGACCATATAATGGTAATATATTATGAAACAATTGACCATAATGTTGTTTTGAGAAACTTTCATCAAAGAAATAATTTCATTGTTGAAAATACTTGGGGACATGAACTACACGCTTTACACCAGTATAATTCATGACAAACGGGATGATTTAAGCCTCTCCATCGTGAATCCCCCGTGTTTGTGTAGCGGTATTCCATCATCGCCTGTATATGGTGTTTGTGTCTCTCGACTGGTTCGATACACAGGGATTTGTTCTGCGTATGATCAGGTTCCAAATCGAGGCAGGCTACTGACAAACAGGTTGATGTTACAGGGGTTTCAAAAGTCTTGTTTAAAGTCGGTCGCCTTTCGCAAATTCTATGGTCGTTATAACGATCTAGTTTGCCTATACAACCTATCATTGGGTCAAATGCTGTTTAAAGTGTGTCATACCGATTGTAGGGCTGTTCTTAACACATTGATTTTGACTACGGATTGCTCCGTTTGCCTGATCGGGACAAGGGGCTCGCGGCGGGTATGACAAGTGGACGTGGGGTGCTTGCTCATCCTTGTCGCCTAGTCCAACCTCTGGTATGCCCAAGGTCCGTGTTTGCCCAACTCGTTATGTAAAAGAATTTACAAGGGTTGTTTCGTTGAAAAACGTCGGTTTTTTTTACCCCCATTTGCCCCAAGGATGAAAATGGAAATTCCGAAAACTTATTGCTCATCTACAGGGCACCACCAATCACATTCCAAAAGATGATTTTGCTACTGCATACAATGTAAGGAGTTCTAGAAACCAGATTTTAGTAAAAAATAAACATCCTTTAGAACGTCTATTTGGCCCCCCAGGGCGACAATGAATACTTCGGAATTTTATTGCACATCTACCGGACCCCATCTATCATTATCATAAAGATTAATTGATTACTATTTAAAATGAAAGAGGAATTGGAAGAAGAAAGCGCGAAATAGGGACGGACGGACCACAACACTATACCTGAACTTTCTATAGAAAGTGCGTGTATAATGATTGTTTTAGAAGATTATCTACAATATGAAGAAAGGAAACGGTCAAACAAACATACAAAAGACTTTATTTATTAAACAAATTCTTAGTTTCAGGAATTATTTATCTCCGAAAAGCGAAAAGTTCCTATAATCTGTTTTATTTTATTTGTTATGTGTAAAAACTGTCCATACCAGATTTAGAGTATCTGTTTTATTAGCGATTGACAGTACCTGTATCGGTGGTTACTAAATGTCCCTAATGAAATAAAACAGATGGGGCCTCTTTAATATCACGAGATATTATTTGAAGTGAACATTAATTGCTAGAACCGATCGAAGCTGAATGTAAATTTACAGACACGAATTATGAAGGACTGATCCGAGATTCGATGAAGGCGTCAGTCCAATTATCCAGCCAAGCCAATTATTCAAACGAGATTAATCTATGCAATGCTGCCCCAGGAAATCTCCTTTAGAATTCATAAAAGATTTCTGAATAACAATATCATGTGCCGGGTAGTCGTCAGGAAATGAATTTGCTAAAGTAAATGTGGCAAAAATGATATTGGTGTTTATGAAGGCCTGGATAAAATGTCACAAGCTTATCAACCTGACTGTACGGAAATCACATAATTTTCTCCGCTTTATTACAAATATCTTCAGTTAAATTTTGTATCCAATGTGTTGTCGCTGCGAAACGAAATCAATATTGATCATTTCACGAATCTATCACCTTGGGCATTTCGAAAGAATCTTTTCTATAACAAGATCATTCATTACGCAATACCGTTCACAACGCATTCACGTGGTATCTGGCCCCTTCGTATTTAAAGACTAATTTTTCTTTACCTCTCAGAAACCGGGAAATAGTCATAGAAAAAGTACAGAAATTTTTAATATCAAAATTTTGTCATTTTCATAAAATCTCAAAGCATGTTATATAAAAGGTGAAGATAACGAACAGTGATTAATATATGAGCCTCGCCAGATAGAAATCGACCTTATGGCAAAATTTTCACAATTTGATATTTTTATTTTAATTTAGATGTTGCATGACATACTGATTCAGAAATCGAAAACGAGACCTAAATATCTGTAGTAATAACAAAGATATTGAAGTTTGATAATGGCACACTTTATAAAGTTACTTTAAAAAACACCGATATTTTAGATTCAATTGTGACGTCATGAGTTTTTCATAACATGTTCTATTATACCATGGTAGTGGATTTTGACCTTTGGGGGCACTCTAATTCATAGCTATAATTGTAAACACTTACATTTTTACAAGCCCAATAACTAAATTAGTAGCAACTCTTCCCTATCTTTGAAATCAGTATTGGTAAATTAACATATCAATAGCTGAAAATTCCCATAAGTTTGAGTTTTATCGTTAACAACGAATTAGCTAACGTTGTCATGGAAACACATCTGAACGGCTCATTGTCAAGTGCACAAAAATTGATGAAAATTGCTATGTTCATCACCTATTCACAGGAAAAGCCAGCACCTTACAGCAATATGCATATTATAATTGCATATGACTAACCTCAGTATTTCATATTATGGAATAAACTGAGTGGGCAAATCATGTACGAAAATTCTATAAATATACAAAAAATGCATAAAATTCAAATTTTCAAATTTCCTTCTTTATTAAAGTTTAAATATATTTTTATTATGCACATAATCACAAGACTATCTTATCAAAATGATTGATTACTAATTTTTCAACAGTAAAATTGACATAAAGAGATCAAAATATAACTGATAAAACGGTTGCTGTGGCAACAAAACTCTTAAATAAACAATATAATTATGTCTAATATTGAATTGATAAACCAGCCAGTTTCAACAATCAGAATATTCAAATTCAACTTCAAAATAAAATTTAATTCAGAATTGCAGGTATCAACATATCAATTGAAAAAAAAATTAGTTGCCAGTGGTGCATATTTGCTGTGCTTTCTTTTAGCATTGAATATTAGACTTCAGTTTTATAGCTTTACATCCACTTTTTTTCAAAGTAAATATTGACCTAAAATTATCATACAACTTTACAAATTAAGAACTTAATCCGAATTTCAAGTACTTAAGTACATGTTTGTAAGATTTCACTTTGTGTCTTCTGCTCAATAATCAGATAATGAAAGTTCACATTGTTTTGCTTCCTAATGCTACTGTAAAGCATTGTTGTGCACTGACAAAAGTTGAAAAAAAAACCCAACAACTTTTAAGTCTTGATAAAATCATTAAACTGAGGTTATTCCAAACTGACTTGACAAATCTGAATACTCTGGATTCCTTCTGACTGTGCATCCTGGTTATGTATGTCTGGCTAGTTGACATTAGTTGATGTAACCTATAACCTAAATCACATTAAAACTGCATGTAGAATGAATATCTCCATTGCACACAAATATCACATACAGACACATATGCATACAATATATTCCAATTCTTGATAAGTTTTCTACTAGAAATTTATATCTGATGCATGTAAAAAATATTAATAAAAATTCATTTTCCAATACATGTGCAATTGTTCCAGTATATTATAACACGAGAGAGAGAGAGAGAGAGAGAGAGAGAGAGAGAGAGAGAGGGGTGATTGAGAGAGAAGCTGAAAGTTTCCTTTTCATAATTCACATGAATAGAACAATCTGTTTTTAATGTACGTGATGAACAAATGTTTGGAACACTATTAAAATAAATAGAACATTTATCTTATTATAACCTTAAATATTGAAAAGTAGGTGAAATTAACAATGTTAATGTTAAATAAAACTGTCAGATATAGTACTTATTTTAAGATTACAATACAACCCCCTCCCCTTTCTTTTATGATGACATTTATAGTGGAACAATTTTCAGTGCGTGACGCAATATTTTGGTCCTTACAGAGAATTGCTCTTAATGTGTGTGAGAAGTTTTTCTGAGTAGTGTACAGAGGATCTTAAATGATGATATTGGACGCGATATTCTTGGCACACTGTTTTTGACTACGGATAACTCCGTTTACCTGATCAAGATATAGGGCTCACAGTGGGTGTGACCGGTAGATAGGGGATGCTTACTCCTACTGATTCCACCTCTGGCATATCCTGGGGTCCGTGTTTGCCCAACTCTCTATTTTGTATTGCTTATTGGAGTTATGAGATTGATCACTGTTCGTTATCTTCACCTTTCATTGATATAAACATGGATGTTTGTATCAAGGACATTAGCTTTTCATAGAAGACATTAAGATTTCATCGAGACAGACATTAGGTCTATCCACTTTTCAATATGAATTTACTTTATGAATGAACATTACTCTCTGACTTCTTTGATATTTTTACAATGTTATATATTTTGATTGTTATTTCCGTTATACATCCAGTGTGTGGATTGCTTTGATTTCCCCCCTAGCATAGCAATGCTATAAAGAGGTACAGATAAAACATTACACTGTGCGCTTTATTCCCACTTTGCCAACATTTTCAGAGATCCAATGGCCATGAAATGCTGTTTTTCAACAAAAACTTAGAAAAAATGTTCTTGTATTTTAGAGTATATCAAAGTTAAGTCCCAATTTAAGATAATTAATTCGTAAAGTGTGAACAAAAATGACAATAAAGACAAATGATATAATCAGCACAAGAAAGGTCAATAATAAAAGAATAAAACTGTTATTTACTTAAAATTTCCAGTTACTAAATGCTGGATTTAAATTAAATCTAGAATATGAAAAACAGACTATAGCTATCTCTGATTAAATTCTTTTGTTCTCCACTTCCAACCCATTCCCACTTAGCCAACCCAATTTTACCTGTCATTGGCTGAGGGTGGAGACGCCCAATGAGCTTTAGGTTCCTTATATATAATCCACCTATTTATTGAAATTTACGATTTGTTTGGACTTGATATCGAGACATTAATTTTAAGAAAGTAATTTGAAATGAAATAGTGACGATTGTGCTCGTGCAGTCATTAAGAGACATTCGTCTTGTAAATATGTATACATGTATATATATGTCTATTTTGATGTATAAAAGAACAAATATATACAGACACTTTAATTTTCTTTTAAAATTTCGTTCTGTGTTGTTGAAATCAACTCAATTACCTTAAAAAAAAGAAAAGAAGCACAACATATCAAAACAACCCCAGGATGTTGCAAATATGCAATATCAAATTCCGTACAGTGTCAATTCTCCTGGATTTCTTTCTCCTATGAATAATGATATTGGAATTGTAGGGTATCGAAATACGGAGCCAGTGGCGTAGCCTGAGTTAATTAATGTGTACGCCTATTGTACGGCGAGGGGTCTGGGTCCAGGGCAAAAGATCTAATCTATAATAGGTTTTTTTGTTTTGTTTTTTTTTGTTTTTTTTTTTACACATAAACACTATATATGCCAAGTTTGGCTTCGCCCTGGGGTCAAAATCGCAACCCCGGGGATCATGAAATTTAAATCTTCTTCATTTTGTAATTTGATCGGTTTCACAACTTGCCGGAACAATAATAGAGAAAAACATGCCGTAACGACAACGGTTTAGACCCGGAAAGGTGTAACACTAACAAGATATCCAAGATATCAGTACCAAGAGGGAGACTAATGTACCGCAGATACTGCAGACACTTATTTTTCACCTATGTTTGTATCATTTAGGTTTTTCTTTCTTTTCTTTTCCTTTTTTTTTTTAATGTGTACGCCCGATTGAGCGGAGGTATAAATGTCTAGGTGTTGCGTGATTGGCTAATATCAAGAGTGAAATTATTTGGAATTGAAAGAAATATTATAGAGGTTCAAATTAATTGTCAGGATGAAAAATTATCGCACAAAATCGAGAAATGACTGCGGAAATGACCATGGTAGGGGTGTGCTTAAAATGAAGTGTGTAATTTACTGCAGATTGCTATGTGTTGTAAAAAAGTACAAATATGGCCTTTAAAAGGCACGGGACCCAATATATTTTTTGTCATTTTTTATCAACACTTGGAATGAACTTTGAAATGTTTGCGGTCATTTGTTTAAAATCGATATATTTAAGTAGTGAGAGGGCCAAAGGTTAATATTGAGGTCTATGGGAAATGAATTGGTACTCTTTTCCCTGATGCAATCTGGTTACTATAAAATCTGAACTACAAAGGTAAGACCTTTAATTTCCGGATTTTTCTCTATCTTGGATCTCAAAAGTTTTCAAAAAGCTCTCTTGAAGTTATCGAGAATCACCTGTACATGCTTGCCGCTCCCTGAGGCATCGGCGTGTTTATCTGATTTTAAACATTTAATAGTGTTTATTCATAATACCTAGAAACAATAAAGGATATATTGATTTCAAATGCTAAATAAAATAATTTGGGTCCCACGCTAGCTGGACATATCCTTGATAATGCCCTATATTAGAATGGATTCTTGTACTAAATAAGGAGTAGAATTTTATAACCAGTAATATTAATTATACATGTACTTTTAAGATGCAGTTTTGTATATGTATTTTAATGTATCACAATATTTTTTTAAAAATCGATTTATTTTCACATTTCCTAATAGAATATAGACATAGCTGACATAACAGGGTGTTAACATAAGACTGAAAAGAATATACATCTACAACATTATTCACACTTATGTTGAAATTTCAGGGTAACTCGAATCAAATTGTAAAAGTAGCAATGATCTCAAAATGGATGGTATATCAAATGAATGAAGGTCTGAATTCAATCAGTATCATTTTTAAAATAAACACTCAGTTGAAAAAGTTTATTCGTATTTTGCATTGCAGCGTTATGTAATTGGGGATAATTGAGCATGAAATATAATATGACTCCTCGTCCTCTTTAGAAATAAATCTGATAGATAATAATTTTCAAACTCATTAACCTTTATCTGGTAGCTGGCTATCAGTAATTATAACTTTTATATTTTGTAGTAGCTGGCTACGAGTAGCTAATGTTTCTTACTTTTAGTAGCTGGCTACTAGTAACTGGCTACTAGTAGCTAACTTTTCCTTGTTCAAGTAGCTGGCTACTAGTAGCCAACTTTTCTCTTTTTAAGTAGCCAGTTACTAGTAGCCAACTTTACCGATCTAATGTGGATAACGTTTTAAGCATCAGTGTAAGAAGCGCTCTTTATGCAATTTAAACTGTACAGTAACTCAAAGAATATATAAACAATGTAGTCGTAAGTTGAACGTATCACAATACTAAATATTAAGGGACAATACCTTCCTGCAATGATAGTACATGTATAATATGCAATATACTCGTATTTCCAATATGTATGATCCGGGTTAGCATGGATCCTAAGTTTCCCTTGCCTGTTGTAAAAGGCGACTAAATGGGGCAGTCCTTCGGATGAGACCGTAAAAACTGAGGTCCTGTGTCACAGCAGGTGTGGTACGATAAAGAACCCTCCCTGCTTAAAGGCCGTAAGCGCCGAGCAAAGGCCTAAATTGTGCAGCCCTTCACCGACAGTAGTGACGTCTCCATATGAGTGAAAAATTCTCGAGAGGGACGTTAAACAATATTCAATTAATCAATTATATATGGAAAATAAAAGAATATACGAATATCATGTCTTAAGAGGGATGTACCACTACGGCATTGATATATCACAAGATGATAAATTGTGCTTTTATTTACTTTAAATTCAATCTTGTTCATTAATTTTCAACAAAAAATGAATTGCCGGTGTCAAATTGGTAATAAATCTAATATCTACGTTGACTATAAACAGACCTTAAAATTGTGTCTAAAATGTAACTGTATGTTTTAAGGCTGATCGATCCACATGTGATATCATAGGATTTTGCAAAAATCTTTATTAAATTAAAATTTGCGCATATTAGAAATATATCATTCAGAGGAATTCTATTAACTAGTTTTTTTTTTTAGACTGTTGACATTTAAAATTTGTCATTTCAACAAGTTTTTATCTATTATCGATATTCTGTATAACGAAAATGTGTGATTTTCTGATGTTAACATATACTTCTATTATTGTATGTCCGACATCTTTAAAAATGTGGCACCATACACATTTTATTTGGTTATTAGCTATATTGAGTGGAAATCAATACAGTTTTTACACTTTCAACTAATAAATCACAAGAGGATCAATCCATCTTAACCTTAGCCCTTTTTCTAGGAATGACCCTTAATCCTACAACCCTAGAATCTTAACCATAATTTCTCATCTTAACTCAGACACCTTATACAATCCTATCTCGTTACAAAATTTAGTCTTTGTCGATATAATTACCGTGTTGACATATTCATTTCTAGGAAACAAATTAAGAAATTCACTAATGTTAATGTTTTCCACAGTATGTAAATATTCCTTATACATCTGTTTGAATGATGCCTAATTGAAATCAAGAAGATAAAACAAAATATTCAGCATCGGAAGAATAATACCCGCACTTCAATATACCCCAGGGTATTTGCTATTTACCTTATTACCCCTACATGTAGATTTTAACGCCAATTATTTGGTGCAATTTAATTGGTTAATCGGATACGTCATCTGCACTACGACGTTGATATCGTTACAGAATTTCTTTTGGACATATATATGATCAATGATGATCTCATGGTTGTGTGTGCAATCTAATTAGCTCTCTTTTGTAGACCAAAGTCATGACATTGAGAGATTTTTATGCTCCCGTAATCGGTCTATCTGTCTGTTTGTTTGTCCGCAAAAACATTAACTTTGGTCATAACTTTTGAATGGATGGTGATAGGGCTTTCATAATTCATATGCGTATTTTTTGTGACAAGTCGTTTCTTCAGGTAGCAAAACAATTTATCTTGTGACCTTAACCTTGGAGTTTGACGTATTCTTAAAAAACTCCAACATTGGGCATAAGTTTTGGATGTTTATTGATAGGGTTCTCAAATTTCACATGCTTATTAGTTGTGACAAGACGTATTTTGATACCCAAATATTCACCTTATGTCATTAACCTTGGAGTTTGACAACGTTTTGAAAAAGTTTCACCCAGGTCATAACTTTAGAATGGTTAGTGATAGGCCTGTTATATTTCTCATGTGTATTCCTTGAGTTTACCTTTGCTTTCATACGGACGCACCAGAGTTTTACAACCACATCTTGTTTTATCATCCCCACCTTTGCCAACAGTCCTATATATTCACAAATAGCAAATTGTAGAATAAAGCAGCAATTTGACACGACGGGAAATAAGTCCCAAAATCTTTCGCTGACGAACTAATGTTTTCAGATACTCACCGACACGGAAAAGCACGTGCAGTTGCTGACATTTATTATGGGTAATTTGAAAATCGCCCTCACCAGTTATTGAATATCTATGAAATATATTCATAAGGGAAGTTCATGAGCCACTGAGCTTCGGTACCATGTGTTTTTCTCAACGCTAGTTAATTCATTGCTTTACAGGGCTTGGTGCTGCTAGTACACCAGGAGCAGGAGGAAGTTCATCAGGAGCAGGGAGTAGTACAGGAGGAAGTAGTTCTGGAGGGAGCGGATCAGGTTCTGGGAATGGAACTGCAGGGATAACTGGAAGTGTGATATTGACTTTGTTATCACTTAGTTTCTACTGTTTCATGAAAATAAGATAGGCTGTATTATTTTGAAGCTTTGCCGATTTCTATATCTATTCATTGTGAAGAACATACTTGATATCATGCAAATTTTGAAAAGGAGATTCGACTAAAAACCAAACAAACTAAATACATGGACAATTTTGTGCAAACACCATATGTTGTAGTGATCTGCGTAATAAATTTTTCTTTCTGAATTCATACTTGATTGTAGTTGAATTCAATTGTTCTACAAAGCGTTTGTAAAAAAAAAATTGCATTGTGAAACATGAAGTTAATATGTTGACGGTGCTACCGTTTGGGAGAGCGCAGCTTCATGTATGTACATATTTTGTAATGTTCATGTTTTGATCAGGTCTAATACTCATTACATGAATTTTCTCCCAGGGTTTTATATCAAAAAGCATTAAAACATGTATACATGAATGTGATTGAAATATTTTTATGCTATATATACATTTTATTTTTGCTGCCTACACTGTGACTGGCTTAACCTTTGATGCATGACCTGTTCTGCTGTATGCTCTCAGCCTCTACTTTCCTAATGAAATTTAAAAATAAATCGATAAATTCAACTATTAGCATGTATATGCCCCCCCCCCACACCCACACACACACACATATGCGAACCTATCTTTTAAAAAATGAAATTCATATGATAATCCCCTTGTAGCAATGGTATGTTCCAAAAGAGAAAACTAGAACAATTTTATAATATTATACATAATCCTAGTTGTAACACAATGATGAAATATTTAAGCATTCACATATAATCATTGAATAAAATTGCAACATAATTGATCCAAGCCCCTCTCCACTGTTATTGTGAGGATACATTAATTAAGATTGATTCACAAAACTAGAATTAATTAATGATTTTTCAGTCGTTAATACATGTAGCAAGTGGCATGGTTGGTTATCACGAGGGAGAGGGGTGGGGTGGGGGGTGTCATCGTGGTTTGCATTACCGGACATGTTAAAAGGAAATTGATTTAAGCACTTATTATTTTTAGGCGCGGGAAAGAAACCAAAGATTTAAAAAATGTTTTCAATCCGACCGAATTCCATCGATTTTTTGCAATTTTTTAAATAGCACTGAATCAGTACCTTTGATCCCTTACATATTCTAACAATTTTTAAAAAGTTAGTCTCCTTTTTTTCTTGTTAGAATAATCATAGGCGCATGGGTCAAGGATATTGCACTGTAATCATATCCGTGATTAGAGATTTGAATGAGATGACTCTGGACAGAAAAAAATTATTAAAAATATACAACGGATAGACAGCTGTTATTAGAGGATTTCAATTATTAAAGAAGAATTACTGGGAGTGAATGGGGCCCAGAAACTGGCTGGTAAGCAGTGTAAATAACCTTTAATCGACAAATATCTGTCACGGGGTACGGAAAGGGGTAGATTGAGTTGCTAGCCTTAGTACGTAAGTCCTCGAGCTCGCGCTTCATACTTCACCGCATATCGTAACGAAGTGCAGTAGGCCGTGACGTCATAGCAAGCCTATGAATCACGGTCACTGGAAGTTAATGTAAATATATAGTATGTGCATGTATAAAAAAGGTAGGGTAGGACACTCTTTTTGAGGCAAATTCGGGTTTGGGTTATTGTGGACATTTCTCAAACGGCCTGACGCGATGAATCGTTCACATATGCCTTACTTTCAATATCTGTAGGGTTTCGTTTCGTTCCAATGCCGTTCATTCGAAGAAAAAGATGTTTTTACACCTCCAAGTGTCTAAGAATTTCGCTAGACTGTCTTACTTCCGGTTTAATCATTAATGCACTCTTTGACACTCCATTTTGGAGCCTCCATCCTCCACATTTTACACCAAGCCGTTTAACTACTCATTTCTGATAACATATCTTGTCTATCTCAAATGTGTTAATCTAGTATAATTATATTATGATCTGCAGATTTATTTAAAATTTATCCAAAAAGAAAACAATTTGGCAAAAAGGACTGTAGAATGTGAAATTGCCACAAACCAGGGAATAATAAATGAAATCAGGGTGTAAAGCATTTTAGCGAACATATCGCAGCATGATAGTTTTTCTTTTTTTTTAAACCAGAAATGTATGCAGAAAAGGGAAGAACCTAAGTTTGATTCACCAATGATTGACCGGGCTAACAAGTAGGGGATTTTCTCGCTAGCATATAAAACATCACAAATTTGGTATGATAGCCCTGTTAACAACTGATAACAAAGGTAAGATATTAAAAACCTGAGAAGCGCATCTCATATTTAGGATAGGAGTTTTAGCTATGACTTTTTTATCACTAAGAATATATACAACAGATTTCTCAAAGTTTAAGAAAAACCAGAAATCTGATATCTTCAATACTATTTATAACTACTGCATAAGATAGAAATAATCTTAGGAGAGGTGACACATGGTGTAATAGTTTTGCATCATTCAGGATTGAAAAGATCTAAGCTCATCGCCTCGCACGGGTTGGAACATTTTTAGCATGGATTCTCTTGAAAACATTGGATTGAAATTTCAATTTGCAAGTTGATTTTCAATCCACTTAGTTTTAGTCTTGTTGTATTAATGAATTATAATGTTAAACATTTGATATAACGTATTCAAAACGAAAATATGAGGTCTACAAAAGATTAAAACCAAGATTATTAGTTCAATTTTTATAATCAATCAAGCTGATCACAGAACAGTAAGCGGTTAATAGGCCTGCGAAAACCGCAGTTCTTGATTTCAATCAACATGTAGCTTCCGCGTCTGGCGCAAAATATTTATTTACGATCAACTTTTTAGAATTCAATTCAATCACGCATGTGATCCGTATACTCATTAAAGCAATTTGTACGGTTAACATTTCAAGAAAATACTGTATATGTGCATGTATATAGAACTCGATTTACGAAAAAAGTTGTCCCCATCTTCCATGCATGTTTACGCATCCTATATTGGTATCGCAAAAAAGTTAATTGCAGTTTTAGAATTACTTGCAGGACTTTCATCATTATGAACAAGACTGTGTTAAATTATTTGTGCATATTGTATATATAAACTGGCAAGAAATGAAATATAAAACATTCATGAAGTTTATCTGTTTTAAAACAGATAAACTTCACGAATGTTTTATATTTCATTTCTTGCCACTTTATGTTCGCCGGTCTTAAGGTAGTCGCTTAGGAGCAGAGGGTCCTGGGTTCAATTCTCGGTGCCGCGTCAAACCGAAAAGGGATAGTGACGGTTCCTTTCTCAAGAATCCGGCTTTAAGAAGTAAGAGTTACGGGTCATTCGGAAATTGCCTTAAAATGAGAGAGCTAGTGTCAATGTAGGTTATGACACGATAATGAACCCATACTGATACGATCTAGAGTGCCATCGATAGGTTAAACTTTGTAGCATTTTACATACTGCTTGTGACGTATTTACATGAGAGAAAAATTCTCGAATTCGACGTAAAAGGATATGCAAACAAAACAAAACAACATTCTTTCTTTGTATTGGAATACTTTGGTGCATCTAAACTACAGTACATAAATATGTTTGTGACACAAAATGATTATCGTGAAAATAGTGTTTTCATTTTCATATTTTCAGATGAAGGGGGTCATGGTTTTTGCAGTTTTCTTGGTAGCATTGATGCTGGTAGACGAGGGTATGTTTCCTTATATTTGTCTAGAATGTCTCATCCATTTTGATTTCATATATTCTACAATGGGACCCTACAATATTTCTCATCTACAAATCGCCCGTTTTCATTACTGAAGAACAATGAGATTCCTTTTAGTCTGTTTTTATTCTCCCGGAATCGAAGATTCAGAGGCAAATAGTTTTTGATCTGTCCGTCGGTCTGTCTGTTGCAAAAAAAGCTTGGTCATATATTTTACACCATAAAAGATAAAGCTTTCATATTCGGTATGTGTATTTCTTTTGGCACTACTTTTTTAATGACACTAGAATCGTTGATCTAATGACCTTTATATTGACCTTTAACCTACTTCTAGGAAATTCGAATATGCGCCATATCTTTCAAATCTTAAGAGGTATTGCTTTTATATTTAGCATGTGCATTTCTTGTAAGAACACCTTTCCAACGAAACCAGATCTGTGTAGACCTTGTGACCTTAACATTGACCTTTGACCTACTTTAGAAAATTCGAAAAAAGCCATATCTTTGAAATCGTAAGAAGTACGGTGTTTATATTAAGCATGTGTATTTTTTGTGTTAATACCTTTACTCGTGGTTGAGAGGAGAAAAATTGCTGTGTTCTTATTGCAGTATGTAGATAATATGAATTTTTAAGTATCTTCATACCTCAAATGCACGTAATAGAACCCCACATGTTTAGAAATATATATCTTTAAAGGAAGTGAACATGAAAATGTGACAAAGGGTTTAAATTTGTCATTTTGATGTATATAATGAATTCTGAAAATCATTAAAATGAAGCTTTCTTTAGTAGGGAGATATTTCATAAAGATTAACTAATTTTTTCAATCCTTGGGAGCTGCCATGTTGAAAAAATTATCATCTCCGTGCTGGGTTATCTCTTAGCATCCACTAGAGGCAGCACTGATGCTGATGTCAGTAGGACACATTGTGTATTTTTGGCAAATTGTAAACATCAACGTTAAATTGTCATCAGCAGAAAGTGAATTAAATATGGGATATCAGTTTGAACCTGATGTTACAGAGGAAGAAATTGCTTCTCAGAATAATTCTTCTTTACCAGCAATTGATTTTAATTATGTACATTCAAGGGGTGTCTTAATTTGTTGTCATGAGTTTGAACATTTTGTGTCAGATTACATGGATATACACATAAAGTGCGGTTCTCTACACCCATATTTTGACATGGTGTGTCTAAGTCCTGTTATAATTGATACAGCTTACATTTATCCATGGATTTATGTATCCAGAGAGGAAGGGTCTCAGGGGACTTGGAATTAACTTGTTAAACAAGTAAGAAAAACACGAAAATGAAAAATACCTTCTGTATTCACATATGTATTTTAAAAAATCTAAACATAACATGGCATTTGTGTGTAAATATTTCCAATTACACACACACATGGTAGAATACAGTAACAATTCTGTTGCAGGCATGCTATAAAGATTTATGGCCTACAGACAGTTTATCAACTAGGTCAGACGCTGTCAGCCTCTTGGGGGGGATCAGAGTAGTTTTACCCTCATTTGTTGTGACATAAATTAAGGGAGCATTTCCTAAAGAGCACTGCAATTATAAAGGATTTCTTGACACCTCAGACTTTGATACAGATTCTGAATATGTAATTTTTATTAGTGTAAATAAATAATATAACTGTAAATTGCATATCCGAAATTTATCTGTGGTCCATGTACATCAATTATTATAAAATATATAAATTATATGCCTATATTGCAGTACTTTTATGACAGTCACCTCAATTATATCCAAATATTTTAAAATTTAATAAAATTAATTGATTTGGAATCTTGAAATACAAGAGGCCCAAGGGCCTAGAATCGCTCTTCTGATAAATTGTACAACCCCACCATTTCTATTCTTAGCCTCTTAGTATTTTAAATCTTTAGTTAAATCCTAAGAATTCAAAAAAAGTAGGTCAATGTGACCTACTTTTTGGTTTACACATTTTGAGAACCCAAGAAATATCAACTGACAAAGTTTGATGATTTTAAGCCAATTAGTATCTGAATATTGAAATATAGCTATCAAATTCCAATCGTAGGTCATGGTGACCTACTTTCTGGTCAGCGAACTCCGAACATGCAAGACCCATCAACTGACAAAGTTTGATGACTGTAGGTCAAATAGTATCTGAAATATATAAATATAGCCGTCCAATTCCAAAAGTAGGTCAAGGTGACCTACTTTTTGGTCAACACCCTTTGAACATGCAAGACGCATCAACTGACAAAGTTTGATGACTGTAGATCGAATAGTATCTGAAATATATAAATATAGCCGTCCAATTCCAAAAGTAGGTCAAGTTGACCTACTTTTTGGTCGAAACCCTTCGAACATGCAAGACCCATCAACTGACAAAGTTTGATGACTGTAGGTCAAATAGTATTTAAAATATATAAATATAACCGTCAATTTCCAAAAGTAGGTCAAGGTGACCTACTTTTTGGTCGACACACTCCATTGACTCAAGATGCATCAACTGTCAAAGTTTGATGATTGTAGGTCAATTAGTGACTGAAATATATAAATATAACTGTCAAATGCCAAAAGTAGGTCACAGTGACCTACTTTTTGGTCGATACACTCCGAAGACTCAAGATGCATCAACTGACAAAGTTTGATGATTGTAGGTCAAATAGTGTCTGAAATATAGTAATTTAGCTGTCAAATACCAAAAGTAGGTCACGGTGACCTACTTTTTGGTCGACACAAACCGAAGACTGAAGATGCATCAATTGACAAAGTTTGATGATCCTAGGTTTTACAGTGCCCAAAATATGCATCTAAAATTGAAAATGTGAAATTTGAATATCTGCAAAATTCAAAAAGTAGGTCACTGTGACATACTTTTTTATAAATATGTTTCAAGGCCTCAAGATGCATCAACTTACAAGATTTGATGATTCTAAACCTCTCGGTATTTGAAATAACAACTTAAAATATATCTATAAATGATAAGCCATAAAATTCAGAAAGTAGGTCACGGTGACCTATTTTTCAGTTGACGCATTTCAAGGTCCCATGATCCACCAACTGACAAGTTTTGATGATCATAGGCTTCAAAGTGTCCAAGATATGCATCAAAATTAATTTTAAAATAAATACCTGCAAAATTCAAAAAGTAGGTCACCGTGACCTACTTTTGAGACAACTTGACACAAGGTCCTAAGATGCATCAACTGTCAAAATTTGATGATCCTAGTCCTTATAATGACTAAAATATCTAAGATTTAAGGAATTTAAAATTTTTTTAAATTTAGGTCAACTTTGAAGTGACCTTGAGACCATGCCCTTTGCCCCAGGGTAATGCCTTGAACAATTTTTAATCTACAACATATTCTCATCCTTATGTGTAAGTTTGGTGATAATCTGCCCTGTGGTTCTTGAGAAGAAGATTTTTTTAGCAACCACTACTTTTGTTTGTATTTTCCTGATTATCTCCCCTTGTTAAAGGGTCACATCCCTTTATTTAGTATGTATGAAAGCCCTTGGGCCAATGATACCCTGTACCAAATTTGAAAAAAATTGGCCAAGGGGTTCTTGAGTTATAGCCCTTTTTCTAAAAAGTTTACGCACACCGCACACCGCACAAATGGCCATAGCATTAGCTCTTTGAGCCTTTGGCTCAGAAGAGCTAATAACAGTACTAGTGCTTCTGAGTAAGTTCAGAAGTTGGAGGAGCTGGAGATATTTTGTGGGAGTGTTTTCTTCTTTTTCTTAATGCATTGTAATTAGATTTCATTTCAATTCTTTTTGCCCCAAAACCTTATCCATCAATTCTGATATGAATCCATAAATTTCTGCTGTATAATAGTGACCCAGTCAACAACAGCAATGTGTCTCACCTACGTCAGAGCACAGATGCATACTGGGAAGTAATGGATGCCCTCCATAAACCTTTAACTTAGAGTGTTTAAATGAGCAAATATCGTAATAGAAACAAGCAAATTAGATTCAGGCCACACTATTTAGTTTCAGCAGGTCTTTTAAGTTTATTATGCAACAAATATTTTTTTCATGTTCACTTCCTTTAATACTCATTTTCACATTATTATTGGCGGCAGAATCTATTTATGATTGTGTTGGAAATTATGTATGAGAAAAATGAGAATTTTTTGATTTGGTAAAATAATTCCTTATTAATAACATGCTAAAAAGTTCTGAATAAAAGATTAATCAAAACGTTTCATTTTTATTCATTATTAATAAAATATCATTAATGAAGTACTACTCTAGAATGGCAATGTATAATGTATTAAAGGAACTCGTTATGACTTTCCAGGCATTAATCATTTAAATGAAATTGTATAAAGAAACGTTATTTTGGTTTGAAGATATGCTACAGTTGCACACACACGCACGCTATGATGTGATACCTTTCTCTCCTGTAAAAGAATTGTGAATTATCAATATAAATATAATACAATGCTTTCTAAAGACCTAAACATGTGCATAATCAGGCTCATGGACCTCTTGTTAAATAAAAGATACCTCTGCATTTCCTTGGAAATTGTTCAGCATGCTTAAAATTTTAGCGGCGGATATTTTTTGCATCCGAATTTTCTTGTCAATCTTCATTTTGCTGCAACTCAATGAGTATTTTTTTTAAATGTCAGTCAGCTGTTCTCTTTATACATTTGTATTTTTTTCTTTAAGAAACTACCGCTGCGACTACCTCGACGATCACCACTACTACAACTCAACCAGGTAATCCAGTACCAGGTGGTCCAGTAACAAATGCTCCTGCAGCAGGTACTCCAACTAATGCACCAGCTAATGCACCATCTAATGCACCAGGTGGAAATAATGGTGTTACAGGAATAACCGGAAATGCGTTGTTAACATTCCTAGGTTTGGGATTTTACGGAATCATGAAATTGATGTGATGCTGCATGGAGTTTTAAATTGTTCAGGAAACAGATTGGACAGACAAGTGAAATACAAGCGATGTGTTATACTAAATTGTATAGTACTCTCTCTTTGTCCTGCATTTTTCACCTCCATTACTGACAGTAGTTACACTGATGATGAAAAATCTCGCCCTCCATTTTCTAAAACATTTAGAGGATTTACAACAGAGGAAATATTTTTAGTTATTCATTAAAACTTGTTTCTAAACCTCTCCCATGATGTTTTTTTTTTTGGTTTGCTTTAAAGTGGAATATCATTCACTCAAATTGAGACGCCATTTGGCGCTCAAGGTCGTAGCAGTGAGGGTTCTCTATCGTGCCACAGGACATCGCATCCAAATAAAACAGCCATTCTCATTCTAAAATAATACTTAAAGATAATGATCGAAGTGTTTGCGCGGTAGTTTCGTTTTATTATTAAGATTAAATACACTGAAGCTGAATTGATAATTTAGAATGATATTTATAGCTCATTTACTGAATGAAAGGTGAAGATAACGAACAGTGATCAATTTCATAACTCCTATAAGCAATATCAGGAAATATGCCCGCACGAGATATTTGTGCGGTAAAGCAGGCCCAGCTTGCGAGTTCCAAATTTTTGCACCTATAATTCAAAATTAATTTTCGGTTGCAGACATAGAGTTTATGGCCATCATTATTTATAAACAGATGTGACGTCACTATTGAGTTAGGCTATGCATTATAGTATTGATGTTATCGCTTTACTCTTCATCAGCACCTGTTACTGTATCTATAAGATAGTTACTTTCCTCCAATGTGCCTTTGGAAAAGAAGTGTCAAAGCAGCAATCACAGATTTTCATCTGCACTTAGATAGACGTCAAAGGATGCTCTCAGATACTTCCTTCCTCCAATTCAATACCATTACAGGAGGAAGATCTCCGCAAGCTATTTTGAAAATTCCTTTTAGTGTTCATGACATAGAAATTTGTAAATTTGTTACATGTACCAAACCATGGACCTTTCCTTACTCTCCCTTCGAAATCTTGTCTCATAACAATTTCACAAACATTTTTGAGCCCATCTCAACCACTTGTTTAGGAACAGTCGCTACCCGAGATGCTTGGTGGGATACGGTGATTGACCACGATATTCTACTTAGTGCCGAACTTTGCGGTCTCTGTCCTCAGGACCTATATATCTTTTTCTGTTAGGTGCTAGAACACTCACAAACACTATCTCTCGTTATGACGGATCCAGCTTGCATATTTTTAACGTTCGCTTTCTAAGGAATGTTGCAGCATGGTACAACAGAAATTTACTTCACATATGACCATAGTAAACTACGTCTTTTTTCCGATGTTTAATTCTGATTAGTTACATATCAACTGTACAACGCTCTTGTCAGCAACCATGTTATCTTCTCTTGTAATTGATGTATATACGTTGCCTCCTATTTCTTTTTTCTTTGTTCATTTCTAATTACAATATGTATTTTCCTATTTACTTGTGTCATTTTCTAACAATTTCATTTATTTATTGTTCATGTAATCTCCCATGGGAGGAAATAAAGAATGAATAAGTTAAGCCATAAATTATGATATTTTGAAAGATGTAGTCTCATAACGACAACGGTATGTGCGAACAAATTTTGATAAAACAATAAATAATAACCTTTCAATGACTAATAATTTATTGCTTATACACATGTATTTACATTTTAAAAACTTTTTATGCAAGCGTTTGTCAACTACATGTATATTCAAATCTTTTGGGTAAGTAGCGATTAACGGAACAGCCATGGAACGACACATTGGTGTCATATCGCAAAGAATATAAAAATAGCTGAAAAAAATTTGATAGTTCAATTCTGGAATTGCTATTCAATTAAGTACCATAAACATCAAATTATTAACAAAGTTGTACAATCTGAACTTTAAACAGTTCATATCTTTTCAAAGAACAAGGTACGTTATTGGTAGAAACACGCCAAACTTAACTGGGTTAAAAGACCATAATCTGCACAAACAAATGGTAAATAATTTATCAATGTGTATCAAAATTAAAAAATAAAACTTCTACGCTGAAAACGGCGTCCTCATATAAAAAGTATCTTTCTTTTTTTTCTAATCCCACGTCATAGTATACGAGTACGGGAATGGCATCGCATTCGCAATAGTTCATTGATTGTAATTGTTATTTAAGTTATTAATTAAATATAGTTTATATAAGTTGATTCTGTATCGTAGCTATCGGGTCTATATTTAGAATCTGGCAGATCTAGTGCATCACGTGATCAAATGGACCAATCAGTATTAAGCTGTATATCATCACTTCATCAGTTTGAAGTTCTTCTGTGACTAAACAAATTTCTTAGATTCCTTCGGAATATTATTCAAGGATTTATAGCTTGTGCATATTTATTTGTGTTCATTGAACTTACGGTAAATACAAACTGTGATTTTGAACCGCGACATGTGAATGTGCGTGTGGGTGTTGGTACAGGCACGCTCTATTGCAGTTTCCTTCAGATTCTAGGATATTGTTTCTGTTTATATCGCTAATGTTCAGTGGAGCATTACTGTGATTAGTCAGCCCTCGTTACACTTAAACTTCAAATGTGATCAGTGACAGGCGAATGTGCGCAGGCTTTGTTATACCCCCCCCCCCCCGTAACAAGTTGTGTGTGTGTGTGGGGGGGGGCTTAATGCAAGTAGTCTCATATCTCTAAACATACGAATGTAAAAGATGCAGACTTAAAAAGACACAGAAGAGTTTCAGGGTCAATGACTAGGTTTAAGATTCTTTAGATCCCTTCGGTTGGTCTCTCACTGAAAATAGTATAATTATTTCCTAACTGAATAACAGTAATAGAATGACATGTCGATATTTTACAATTGGAACAAAATTATCTACATGGAAACACACTAAACCTTAAAAGAATTTGATGAAAATGTTATGCGATTAATCAAAGGAGAGAGAGTTAACTTATGAATCAGATTCCGTTATGTTTTTCGACAGTATTACCCGACTTTCACAAGTGGTGGTAAAAATTGAAAAAAAAAAAAATTGAAAAAGTTGATAAAAACTCTAGACAACGCCCGAACTCTTAGATGAAAAGGTGAACATAATAATCTCATAACTCTTATAAGAAATACAAAATAGAGAGATGGACCCATGGATATACCAGAGGTGGTATCGGGTGCCTAGGACAAGTAAGCACCCTCTGTCGATCACACCAGCTTTGAGCCCTATACATCATGGTCAGGTAAACAGAGTAATCCGTAGTCAAAATTAATGTGCCAAGAATAGCCTAACATTTGGTACGAAACACGCCAGACAGCATTTGACACAATGACAGGTTGTATTGGCAAACTAGATCGTTATAACGACAATAGAATTTGCGAAAGGCTGACTTTAAACAAGACTGTAGAATATCCTGTTTATCATTGGTTTGCTCGATTTCGAAATGAATCATACACAGAACATTCCCTTGCGTATCGAATCAGTTGAGAGATATAAACACCATATACAGGTGATAATGGATAATTGCTAATGAATATAAGAAGTTGACGATGGAGAAGCTGAAATGACCCCTTTTGTCATAAAGTTGAGTTGTTAGTTTGCCGATAATATTTATTTTCAATAAAATATCGAAGTATGAAGCAGTTTCATACCGATCGGTACGCCGTTCTCAACACACTGATTCTAATTACAGATTACTCCGTTCACTTTATCAAGACATATGACTGACGACGGGTGTGACCTGTCTACAGGGGATGCTTACTTCTCCTAGGCACTTTATCTCACCTCTGGTATTTCCAAGGGTGTATTTTTACTGGAGCTATGAGATCGATCACTATTCATTGTTCGTTACCTTCGCCTTTCATGAATGTAACTGAACAAAAAAACATCGCCGTTATGAATAATTCACGTGATCTTCAACCTTAAGTTTTAATATGTAGAAATTCAATGGAGGTGACATTTCGCGTATCTCTACACTAATACTAAACCATCTGATCTTCATCCTTCTACACAGAATGTGCTATTCTGAACTGATTAAATGCCCGATCCCGTAAAACCGTTGGGTTGCCTAAACATGAAAACTCTCATAAAATTGTACTTCATATCATGTCTCTATTAAAATAGTCCAAATGACACCCAAAAGATTAATTATACCATGAATTTGTTACCATGTTAGGAAAGAAACAAATATTATTTATCATACTAATGTATTTTAAAGGAATATTGAAACATGCATTTGTATCATATTTCAACCATACAGTGGATACGTGTGTAATGTTCGCGTTGTCTCATTGTAAAGAAAGTGTAACGTTATGAGTATGGTACAATGTATAAAAACTCATTCTTGTGCACGATAGATTCAAAAGGAGTGATGTGAGACAAATGGCGTCTTTAGCCTTGAAAAGACATTTTGTGTTGGTGATAGATATTGTTAATGACAATCGTTTTGAATAAAAGGTCCATATAAGTGTATATATTTTGTGTTGGTGATACCGTTGTTACTTTAGAATAATGACAATCGTTTGGAATAAAAGGTCCATATTAATGTCCACATATTGTGTCAGCGATGACAGTAAATCTAGAATAACGACAATCGTTTTGAATAATAAGACAACTTATAGATATCTATAGTGATCGATAAGTCCACGGTTACCTGTAAGTTAACAGATGGTCAATATTGGATCACCTAGACACCTAATCCTACCTACACACTTGATCCCACCTCTGACTGGGGTCCGTCTTTGTCCTGTCCTCGATGTTGTATTCTTATTAAATCATGGTATTAAACACAGATCACTCCACTTTTTCATGATTATGAAAATCTATATTTAAAAATCTCATTTTAAAAATGAATTTAAATACTAAAGAGAAGTTAAAGACGTTAGAAGTTTTGTTGGCGTTATCTTCAGACAAATAACATGGTTTATAGGACTATTTACCTTTTTATATTGATAACTCTCATAAAGCATCTAAAATAAAATGTAAGGAACACCATAGAGAAAGTTTCTACAATAATACATGTAATTTTCATTGTTTCTTGATCTTGAACTTCTGGTATAACAATTAATGAACTTTGTTTTTGAGGATACCGGTATTTGGAAAGCATTTAACCATTATTTAAGTCTCAAGAAATGCATAAAACAATACGATGATGCATACAATAATATTTTTTCCAAATTAAAAATAAAACCCGTGATACAAATTCGCCGATGAAAAAATCAAAGGCATGAAATTATTTAAAATAAAGTTCATGTTAGATAAAATTAACTGTATTTTCCTAGGTATCTTTCAGCAATGAATAATTATAATTGTATTTGAATGCCGCGTTGTAAATGTATAAATCTTCATAACTAGTAATCCAAATTCAAAAGAACTTGAGACGAGAGTATGTTTGGGTGAAAGGATTTATGTCTATGGAAGAATCGTACCCTATTCCAAGGGGGAGATTACTTGAAAATTGTGATTTTGAAAAAGGTGATAACAGTGATCTCATAATTCCCATTAAGAAAGCAAAAGTGAGAATAGGGTAAACACGGACCCCTGGAAACATTGGAAACAAAGTTGGGATAAGAAGCTTAGGAGTTGACATTCCCTACTCACCGTTCACACCCGCCGTGAGCTATCTATCTTGATCGGGTAAACAGAGTAATCCGTAATCAAGAACATTTTAAAAAAGGTATGACACACGTCAGATAACATTCGAAATCATATCAGGTCGATTCAATAAACGCCACAGAGGCCTCCACAACTGCTTCATATTTGGATGTTTTAGTGAACATAGACGTATGAAGCAGTTGTGGAGGACTCTGTGGCGTTTATTGAATCGACCTATGAATGAAAGTGAATAATGTTAATAGATAAAATATCGCCCATGTATCTATATATCGAGTTGAAGGCAAAGCAAGAAATTCATTCTCCGTAAAGAATCTTTTGAATAAATTCTGTCTCATAAGAATTCATAAACAGTCAGCAAATAAAGTAACATGATTTTCTCCAAAGGGAATTCCAACAGTGTTGGAAGACCTGATCTTAAAAAACCATATAAATGAGGAACTCTAACAACATATTCTAAATATCAACTTTAGTGTACCCGTGCTAATAATCCGGTTGATCTTTACCAATGTAATTTTTCAGATGACTGATCACAATATATGAATATTTCAGATTTCCGTTTTTATTTAAGAAGCAGTTGTCTTTAATGTCAAAGTCTGGTCTCTAATTCATCGTGAGGAAAGACCTTGTTGAGAAGCCGTGCATGTTGAAACAGTTGATTTTGAAAACGTTCTGTGATATCAGATTTATTGACACGTTTTAGGTTTTTTGAGAATCCAGATTTGATTTATGCCATTTCTCGCATATATGTCACAATGCATCTGAAGATTTCCATTACAACAGTTTTGTGAGGAATAAACATAGGAGCTTGCTAGGATACTGTATTTACTGAATCCTGCAATGTACACGCGCCTTTCTTTGTAAGAATTTTTGTGAAGTTTTTCAATCCAATATAGATACGATAGTTAATATTCAGTCGTCCCATTGACTGATATATCAAATGTTAAATATTGACAGAATGGGGTTATACAGAAATCCTCACGATGAATTAAAGACGAGACTTTTTGACATTATAGACAGTTGCTTCTTCAACAAAAATGGAAAACGGAAATATAATTCATATCTAGTGATCAGTCATCCAAAAATTATTTTGTTAAACATCACTCTGATTCCACACACAAGTATTCTGAAGTTGAAATAAGACTCCTGGATATACAAGAGGTGGGATCAGGTGCCTACAAGGAGTAAGCATCTCCTGTCGACCGGACACACTCGCCGTGAGTCCTATATCTTGATCGCGTAAACGGAGTTATCCGTAGTCAAAATCAATGTGCCAAGAGCTGCCTAACAATTGGTATGAAACACGCCAGACGGCAGTTAACTCGATGATGGGTTGTATTTGCCATCTAGACTGTTATAACGACCATAGAATTTGCGAAAGGCTGACTGTTGAAACCCCTGTACTTGTTTGTCAGTAGCCTGCCTCGATTAAAAAACTGATCATACGCAGAACAAGCTCTAAGAATGACTTAGAGCCGAGCAATTTATAGTGTCCCCTGTCTCACGATAAAAAAGAGAGCTGAAATTTCTTTGTCTTGAATAGCATTTGTTGCTCATTTGAGTAACTTTTAGTGGAAATTCATCTTTTCTGTCAAGGGAAGAATGATTACAAATGCACAAATAAGTACACAACTTCCTCTTTAGTAGTGCCTCCACACAAATACACATTACAGCACACACTTGATCTAAAATACAGCGATTTTTCACATCAGAATGCTGTTTGAATTTCTTAATAACACTTCGCACGGTAGATCTGGGTATTCCTAAAGTCCTTGATAAGTTAGAAACATTTCCGTTCACTTTGTGTGAATTTATTATGATATTTCTGACTTCAATGCTCAGCTCTTTCCCTTTACGACCCATTTCAATCAACAATGTTTACTAAGACTATGATCATAGCAGACGAAAAAATGTATATGTACACGTCATCAATTTTAGTAGCTTGACCCTGTTGTAAAAATATGAAGGGGAAATTTGTTGTCTATTTATAGCGCGGGGGTCTATTTTCGGTTTCTAATCGCAAATACAACGCCATTTGCGCACGGGGTGGCGAATAATTATGTCCCATGACTGTATATTCAATATTGTCCCGGTAGTATGACTAATAACAAGTACGTATTTAGATCCGCCACTGTCAGTCTTATTATGACGTATGTAAAAACGTAGCCATGACGTCACACATCAGAGCTTAGCCTGTCTTTCATAAACATTGCACTTCGTTAAAGATTTCGCCTAATGGTGCACTGAATTTTGGAGCTAGGAGGCCACACAATTAGGATGATAATCCACGTAAGTTCACAGTCATATTCGAAGGTGTGACTTTGCGAGATCTCAGCCATTTTTGACAAGGGACTTCTGGGATTGGCGTCAAAAAACTTTCCTTGTTAGAGGTTTAGATTTAGCTCGGATTATTTCCCGCGCTCTAGTCATTAGAGCTCGCAGTACGAGTCAGTGCTTCGCGCTGGCTCGCTGCGCTCGCTATTATAATGTCAGCACACTGCGTCGGATGAAAATTTATTCAGCGCCATTACCATAGTACGAATTGTTTATTGTACGAGTTGTTTTTTTGTTTATTATTCATTCGTCTATTACAAGTTATACGACACAGCATTGTGTTTGTGGTGTTTGTGTTTCGATTGGGTATCGCATCCTTCTGACGTGGTGGCAGCGGTTAAAAGAATCAACGTCCCCGTGGGTAATGAACACAGATATTTGTCAAAAGAAAAATAATTCCATGACATATCTTTACTCTGTCGTACCATATTTAGTCAGAGGCAAGTCGGTCTGAGTGTTGCGATTCGTGACCAAAATAGTTACTGTGGACCCGTCTAAATTAAACTAATACACACCACATAGTTAACTGCACAATGGCAACTGTTCGTGCTCCCAAACAATGGAGCCTCACAAAAAATGAGACATTAACTTCATTTGAAATTTGGCGACAAAATCTAGTATATACTCTATCATTAGACAACAACTTTGCCCCTTTTCTGGTGAGTGGTGAAAAATGGGATAGGAAAACAAAAGAATCACCCCATCGTGGATTTGTTGATGATGATGAAAGTGTACCAGAGGCTCGTCGTCGTACAAAGGAACAAAAAGTTAACATGCTTGAAATGCTACTTGGTCAAATTGCTAATTATGCACCCATAATATCGCGTAATACCATTGTCAAAAACTCAACTTCAATAGACAGCATATGGCAGGCGATCCGCCTTCATTATGGTTTTCAAACTTCAGGTGCACATTTTCTGGATTTCGCATGCATAAAACGCCAATCAGATGAACGTCCAGAGGACCTGTATCAGCGTATAGTTGCCTTCATTGAGGATAATTTGTTACAACCCGAGTCTGACATTTCTCACCATGGTGAAGTTGTACTGGAAGAAGAAGAACTTACTCCCACGTTAGAAAATTTCGCGGTTCTTACTTGGCTAAAATTGATTCATGATGACTTGCCAAAACTTGTACCTCATGAAAGCCAGACAAATCTCGGAGGTATATGACGTTCCCAGTGATTCTGATGAGGACAGTGGATACAACGTCAACACTCAATCTGAGCCAACATTTTCAGATCCTAAACATGCTGAGTCACTTACTGCAAATCTTGTTCAGATTGAACAGTCACCATATTTAGATGTTTTTCATGGTCATGACACAGTCAGACTGACTATAGACTCAGGTGCAACTGGTAATATGATGCGAACATCATGTGCACATTATCTCGGCATCAAAGTAAGTAAAGGAACGCAAGCTGTTCGTCAAGCAAGTGGAACCCAATACTTCTGCTACTGTCACTCCAGCAAATCCGCCGAATCCTCCTATGATACCGCCAATCATATCCACTCCGCCTCCTTACCTTCCATCAGTCGCATCAAGTCCGACCAGAACTGATGACCATATCAATGATGACAGTATCTCATCACTGCCAGACAACGTTTCTAACACCCGCCATTCTCAGCGCATGAGGAAGAAACCCGCTTACCTAAATGATTATGTTCTTGATTGATTTGTTGTTTATAGTGTGAGGGGCAGAATAATCCCCACATACCTGAGGGAAGTCTACCCTGTGAAGGTATAGCTATTTTGGTTTCATTATTTTTGTATAATAATTACACCTATGTCAATCTGTTAAGTAACAGTATATTAATTCATATTCCTCATGTATCAGCATTCTCTTTGTTAACAACAATAATGCGTCTGTAACCACAAAAGACTATGAAAGGACATGTAAAGAGATGAAAGTGGTGACGCCATTACCATAGTACGAATTGTTTATTGTACGAGTTGTTTTTTTGTGTTTATTATTCATTCGTCTATTACAAGTTATACGACACAGCATTGTGTTTGTGGTGTTTGTGTTTCGATTGGGTATCGCATCAGTCTGGCGCAGAATGAATTTTCAGCTTTCAAATTTTATGAAACTGAAAGTGTCTTCAATTAAATCAAGAAAAAAAAAACCCCACTAAATTTTTTTAATTCTCATTATGACTTTTGTCGGTAGGGAATACCATAAAATGTTTTGCTTTCATTATTGAAACACCAGTAAGTTCAACGTTAAAAAGATGACGTGTCTTCACTGTCGTTGCAATGTTGATACATCAAAGATGTTATTTCAATAATGTGTTTTACGGTGTGACAGTGTTTGAGGGCGAAGCAAAAAAGTTTTGGCATTAGTATCTATATCCAAAACAGGACAAAACAACCCGAAGTTAGCACGCAGACGGAACTGTATCAAAGCATTCTAATTTTGGACATTTGATCCGCCTATATATTGAACGTGGGAAATATAACGCAAATTGATGTAAACAGAACATTGTGACGTCATATTCAGCGTCGTTATTTAGCAAATTTACAAACATAGCGTTTGAACCACAACAAAAAACATGGCGTTAATCGTGGAGTGATTATATATGATTAAGAAAATAAGGTTCACATGCTTTTACGGATTTTATGTGTAACATCTCAGAACGACGTGAACTAGGGTAGACGAGATTCAAAATGGAGGAATACATGTCCACGCGCTAATATTCGAATCGACGCCATTGGTACCAAACTTTTCAAGTTCCATAGGTATGGTTTAATTTTTCATTATTTCCCTATATTTTCCTTTTAAACATGTATATACGTGTTACCTATAGGGAGAGCTCCACTCTCACGGCCCGAAGGGCCGTGAGAGGGCTTCGCCCTCTTTAATGAGTTATAATTGTTCAACGTTTTCAACCATAATTCAAAGTATTTTTAAAGTTGATGACACTTTGTGTGTCTGCTGGGTGTGATGAATTTACCATGTACGACGTCACGTGTACGACCACTTCCTTCCTAGTCTTTCTAATGACAAAAAACAAAAATAAACAAAAACAAAAAACCCACCACTATTTTCCTCTTGTTTTGGTTTCAGAAAGTATGGTCTGCATGCGTCGATCTCTATTAAAATGATATATGTTAATCAGCATATCACGTCAAAATAAAGTTGCATGTCGCCATAATCTATAGAAAGATAACTTCGTTTTATGGGGCAGAAATATGCCACCAAAGGATGATCCGCTGTTCAGTGAATAAATAGATGGGGGCGTGAAACATTTTACCGAACATATCGCAGCATGGTATTTATGGAAGGATTTGCAGAAAAGGAAAAATGGGAAGAACCCAAGTTTGATTCACCAATAATTGGTCAGTTTGCAAAGTCAGGGATTTTGTTGTTCTGATATAAAACATCGCATACTTGGTATCCTAGCCCTGTTAACAATTGAGAACAAAGGTATATAAGATATTTAAAAACTGAGATGTGATTTAAGGAAAAATACTTAACTATTTGTAGGAAGAGGAAAATACGTTTTTGTAGCGAAATAAATTATTAGTGATGTAGGATAATTCATGGCTCTTACATTCAGGCTTTGGGAAGAAACACACCTTTTTGTATGCAGGCGTCTACGTTATTGTACAGGAATGTGCTTTCCGTCATAAATTAAAAATAGGCAGTTATAATATAAAAGAAGAATTTCATCACCTTGTTCTGGATTTCATGATAAAAGAAATAAAGCTAATCTCAATGTTAAACTAGGATGATCTTTGCACTTTTAATACTATTATGAAGGTATAATGATAAGCTTTATGCACTTTTACAACTATAAATGTCTTTTATTATCCTATACACTTAAAATCATCGATACTTAAAAATTCCATTGATTTTAAACTAATCAAATTTATTTTAAATATTTCATGAAAGTTGAAAAAAATGGCGGAGAAATTCGAGGAAATAAAAAGAAATACCAAAAAGAAACATCCGAGTGATTTTCTACTTCGCTCGGGATTGAAAACCTTAATTATCACTGTGACATCACAAAATAACAAGCCATGAGAACTAACCTAGTTTAGTAGGCTATGATGTCATGGCTAGTAAAGTGAAGATAGCCACTATTATGACGTAGATACTCTGACAGAAGATATTTCAATCATTTGATCCTAGGCATATGGTGTGTCCAAGGGTCCGTGTTTGCCCAACTCTCTGTTTTGTATCTCTTAAAGGAGCTATGAGATTGATCACTGTTTGTTATCTTCACCTTTCATCAGTGTCTTGCCTATCCTGAAACATACAGGGTAATAGTCATGATATGGACAACATATTTTGATTATTTTGAATCTCTAACACACTACTAGTCCATCTCTAAAGACGTTTTACATAGGTGGTGGCTGTTCCTTCGCCAGGCATCCGGTATTAGAAGTAAAAGTCACGGGTCTTTCGGATATGGCGTAAAAAGGAAAACTTTGACACGATAAAAAAGCCCAAGAGTCACAAATGTGACCTTGAGTGTCGTGCGTAGCACTTCCCCTGCTGCCGAACTCTCTATTTGAGTGAAAAATTCCCGAATGGGATATAAAAAAAAACATACAAAAAAAACAAAACAAAAAAAACACCAAAAAAAAAAAAAAAAAAAAACACCAAAAAACCCAATACCAAAAACCAACCAAACAATAGCAAACATTTCTTTACCGATCAGAAAAACCTTTTTTCCAGAATGAAATAAATATGCTGCTACGACAAAATTTATTACTTTGAAAATAGTAATTTTTCTTTATCATTTTTTCAGATGAAGGGGATCATGATATTAACAGTTTTTGTTGTAGCATTGATGTTGGTAGATGAGGGTATGTTTCCTTATATTTGTTATATTTCTTATAAATATCACGTCTTGATTTTATTTTGATATGCTCTGTAATTAGACTCTAACACGTTTATCATGTAAAAATTGCCGACTTTCGATAATTTTTTAAAAACTTTTTTATGGTTGAGGAGAGAATGACATTGTTGTGTTTTTGTTGTAATTTATGGAGGAAGTATATACGAAGATTCTTTGAAAAGGTCTGAATTATGCTTGATGAAATGAAGACACTATTTTAAAATGACAACTTTTGGTTTTTTTTTGTAAACGTCAGGAAATTGTAGCTTAAAATGACGTCACAGAAAATAATTTGCAATGAACATGACGTGAAATTTTACTTCATATTCTAGATATTTCAAAAATACTGACGTGAAAATGGATGCCATTTCTTCTGTTCTTGGCACACTGATTTTAACTACGGATAACTCCGTTTACCTGATCAATATATAGAGCTCACGGCGGGTGTGACTGGTCGACAGGTGATGTTTACTCCTTCTAGGCACCTGATCCCACCTCTGGTACATGTATATCCAGGAGTCCGTGTTTGCCCAACTCTCTATTTTGTATTGCCTATAGGAGTTATGAGATTGATCGCTGTTCGTTATCTTCACCTTTCTGAGAAAAGGACATTTTGCAAAGGGCATGCCTTATTAGAGTTTACACCAAAGGGCATCATTAAAGTCGATTTAAACAAAGTATATGGCGATCAAGCACATTCATATACATTTGTTTAAGGCAAACGCATCCTTTAAAATCGGACAGGAACTCACTGGAAGACAAGCCTCGTTCAGGTTGGTCGTTGTCTGTGGAAAAAACATTGTTGCTATAAAAATGCAATCGTTGCAGCTTTTACAAAATTTCATTCGTCAACTAGCTTTTCTATTTTAATATAACGGTTACAGCTTGTACCAGGCGGGTTCCCATTTTATGGTAAAAACGCCACCGAGTAGAAATGACCGCCTAGTTACTCGTTATTTACAAGGAGTGTGATAAATGACAAGTGAGATCCATACTGGTGACGAAACCTGGATTAATTTTTTTAAACCCGAAATCAAACACAATAACAAGTTCAGGATGAGGAAAGAAGCCAATGGCGGTTCGCAGGGACTTCCACGTTTCCTTCATACTTTGATATTTCATTAAATATTGATGTTACATATAACGGCAAACTAACAACTCAACTTTAGGACAAATTTCAGCTTAACCATCGTCAACTTCCCATATTTAAGTAACAACATTCTATTATCAGCTGTATATGGTGACGTGTTTATGCCTCTTGACTGATTTGATATGCAAGAGCATGTTCTGCGCATGACCAGTATTTAGTTAGAGGTAGGCTACTGACAAATAAATTGATGTTGCTGGGGTTTCAACAGTGTCGTTTAAAGTCAGCACATTCTATGGTCAGTATTACGATCTAATTTATAAATATCACCTGTCTTTAGATCGAATGCTGTCTGAGGTGTTTCATACCAGGTGTGACCAGCCAGCAGGGATGCTTACGCCTCCTTGGCATTTGATCCCACCTCTAGTGTGTGGGTCCGTATTCGCCCTACTCTTTATGATATGAGGAATTATGATATTCATCACTGTTCATTATATTCACTTTTTTTCTAGCATCCCGGTACCCATAAATATGTCGCAAACATACACACCATCGAAGGTGGTGTTTTGAATTTAAACGATTGCGTTAGAGATAAAAATGCAAAAATAGGGTCAAATTCGAATTCCTGATGAAAATTGGCGTTACAGCACTGGTTCTTACAAAACGTTTTAAGTCAAAACATAAAATTATGCCAAAACCTCAAACAAACAATATAAAATACCCCCCCCCCCCCAACAACAAACAAACAAATAGCCCCAAAACAAGACAACAACAAAGAAGAAGAAAAAACACGTCAACTTTATGTCCTCAGTTTAGACGGTGTTGTTGATGAAAATTGTCACGTTCGCGGTTTTTATTTAGGCAGTCTCATGAATTTTTGTATATAACGTTACTGGTGTTGGTGTTAACAAACAGAAAACAGCAGAGTTGCATCGAATCGTCTTTAATTTTTCGATTTCGTGCTAACGTTAGAAATTTGATTAACTAGTTAAAGAATTATATATGGTAATCAATTTTGGATGTGAAAACCTATCATAAATACGACAATTGGGACATTCAGATTGAGAAAAAATCGTTCGAATTCAAGTGACGGATATGAGTTGTAATGTTCAAACAAAAATACACCACAAAAAGATTTCCATAAGGACCGGTAGCTGAGAAAATTTTATTAACTACATCTGGTCATGGGTCTACAATCTCAGCTAAAGTTTTGCGAGATACGAACTTGAAATTGCAAGTCAGGCTGTTGTGGACAAATACAACTATCTAAAAGAAGTGTGTATCTACATTTTAGACAAAAACGAAAGCTAAATGATATTGCTGTTGTCGATACCCACTTTTTATTATGTGGAAATGAAAAATCCATACAACAATGTTACCGGCTCACAAGAGATAATATATAATACACCTATCTCGTGAGAGACATCGCCATTACTTTATTAAGGTAGCTTCACCTTCTTATGATTTCACATTACTAATGGTTGAAAGTAAAATAAACTATTGATTTCCACTTGATATAGTTTGAGGTAACCAATCATCAAAGAAAATGTATATGTTGCCACCTTTTTAAAGATGTCAGACATGTAGCAACAGAAGTACGTCAATGTCAGAAAATCACATATTTTCATTAAATTTTGATTTTAACAGTTTTAAAATTTGCTACTTAATTAATAAATACATATAAATCACTTGTGCATATTGAGGAAACCGTTGTATAATACACATGTAATAGAAAAAATACCATCATAGGAGTTATTGCCCTTTACAACGTTTTTATTTGAAAATGTAGATTATTAATTATTTATAGAAAATAAAAACTTTTCAGGGTCAAATAGTTTACCAAACTTTTTTTTATTGTACTCATTGAATAAAATTCATAGAAAAGATATATTCTTATCATACACAAAATCTAATTTCTTTAATGATTTTGCGAAAACCTACGATATTACATTTGGATGTGAAACCTTTGATAAATGCGATAATTTGGGCATTTGGATTGAGATAAGTGATGGGATTCTTTCCAAATGCCCAAAGACGAAAATGCAGTCATGGCCATCGTTCATATAAGAGACAAAGTATAAATGATGTCATGTTTAATTCACTTTTACCTTACGTCAACAGACAATTAGGTCCACATCATATTCACACAAAAATTTACTCTGTTTCATTGAGAGTTTTACATACGTTATTTAAAGAAGCCATAGCTAGTCTATACTTGAATTTTTCAACACCTGAATATAGACTGAACTTTATGATTATGTATGTTGCCAATTACAGACTCTTTAAACCACCACGGGTCATGGATTATATTCCTTCCAAATCATACTGGTAGTTCCTTAAGCTCAAATGTACAAACAAAGGAATAGATGCCGTCAACATAAGCAACATTCTTCGTCATAAATGAGTTCAGTCTTGATTTCCAACTAATTTCAAGTTCACGTCAACACCCTGTATTTCCTACAAATATACCTCTACTTTTGCATCCAAACTTTTTGCTTATAAACAAACTTTGCAGTGCCTATATGTAGGCCATCTTATACTTAATCCACATACGTGTTCTTGCTCTTCGTCTTCTCTATTATGAATTCTGTCGAAGATTATGTCAGACGATGGGCTAAATATGAAAAAGAAGAACGTGAGACTTTGTTAGAATGGATTAAAAATAAAAGAGGAATATTAAAATCCCGCGTCAGACACATCAAAACAAAAGTACGTACCATTTATCCCTCTGTGTTTAGTAAACCAGAAGTGATAAGAAAAACTAGATATAATACATGAGGAATATGTTTTGGATCCAGCTGACAAAAATAATGTCTTTGTTTGTAGGGCTCATTAGTACTACTGTATTTTAAACGAACTAGGCTTTAATTCCACTTCTGGTAATCGTACTTATACTCCACCTGCCCTTTCAAAAGATGAAATTCTTCAAAACCATGCTTCATTTTTCGACACATTTAATATTCCAGTCAATGGATCCGATGAATATGAGTTACCGTACCTTACTGAATTCCTAACTTTAGAAAAACCCTTACAAAGACACATTGCTGGATCCAGTAAACGTTCTACCAAGCCTCTATTTTTGCTCCTTACGAAAATATTAACAGCTGTGAAGAAGAAACTTCAAACGTACTACGCCACTACATATGCCAGCAGTGGTGTAAATAAAATGTGGATTCTAAAATTCTAAAGAACTTTTAGTAAACATGAAATCGGAGAGCTTTTCTCAAATTAACAACATCAAAACCTAAGATTTTTCAATACTTTACACGACCATGCCTCACGATCAACCAAAAACTATGCTTTTTGACATCATAGACAGATGCTTGTTCAACAAAAGTGGAAAATATAAATGAATAATGAAATATAGAATATAAGTATACAATTATAGAATACAAAACAAAGGATGCAAAATACAAACGGACAATTATAGAATATAACTGGAAAAGATTGAATAGTAGAACGTTTCATATGAAATAATCTAGAGTATTAATTTTCACATTAGCAATCTCTGTCTATATTCTGCTGCAATTCAATGAGTGATTTTAGGTCAACCCTTCCTTTTTATTTATCTATTGTTTTTTTTAAGGAACGACAGATATGACCACCATTAGTATAACTACGGCTGCACCAACAGGTAGTTCACAAAGTGTCATAGGAAGTAATAGGAATTCAGTAAATGGCACAAGAGGAAATGATAATGGAGTTGCAGGAATAGCTGGACATGTTTTGTTAACATTCTTAGGTTTGGGATTTTACGGAGTCATGAACTTGATGTAGTTGTTGTGATGCTATCTGGAGGTGAAACAGCTGTGATTGATAAATTTTCCTGATATGACTAATGAACACATGGAGCAACGGTCAAAAATGCATTTGTGCTATCTAATTATCTTTATTAAATGACATCATCAGGTGAAAGGCAGAAGCAGAATTAAATACTTGAAATTATATATCATAATAAAATGTATCTTAATGTTCATATTTAGAAATGTTCAACCCTATTGGTTCATTGTTTGTGGAGAGTGTATGCAGAGAGTGTCGTACAATTAATCATGGAGTTTGATCTTTGTGAGTAGAAACAAAAATAGAGTTGTGGATCAGCCACTCATTTAGACAGCTGTACGTCATTCACTTATCTAGATGGTATTGCATTGTCCATGTATCCATTCATCTAGATAGCAGCACATAAAAAACTGTCTAGATAGCAGTGCGTAAACCATTTATCTACGTAGCAGTGCATACATCATTTATCTGGAATTTTCTGATTTGGTTTACCTACCATATGGCAAACATGACACGACTTGCATAATTCAGAAACACGTTTTCTCAAGTTAGGCCAATAGAAATGACTCAAAATCCTGTTACATGTATTATTGACACCTACATGTCCTTATTTCGGGCAGTAACTACTTTCCACCGCGGGAGACCTTGTCCAGGTCTACCATGCTTATTAAGACCATCATCACTGGTTTTCAGTGGAGATTCACTGTTATATCACTGTCTGATTTCATATGAATCGTCATCAAGATCAAATAGGAATGTGCCACTGAAGTCAATTTCATGAGATGAACAAGCTGTGTTAAAGGGTTAAAAATGTTCAGTCTTAATTTCTTTTCTTCTTATCATTGGTTTGGTAACAGCATATGCTAGATACAAATCGTCCACTTCATCATTGGACGCGACATTATAGGTGATTTTCTCACAAAGTATGGGATCTGGTACAATTTTGCCACCAGCGAAGTCGCTGCTTAGCATCAAGGATACACCTTGAACAGGAAGAGTAGGTCGAACAACTACGAAAACTGGTCCAGTATTTAAATCTTATTTCAGATAATTTCTATGTTGCGGAACATCAATGACGCTTAACTCCACACTCTCTGATAAAACTGACCCACTACTAGAAGTCTGTTCAGACAATGGCAATATATTCTCTAACAACAAAGTCTGGGCAGTATCAGTAATCTATGAAAATCTGAACAGGTTTATCTTTATTAGGGTCATTGAGTGAAACAAATCCCCGAGACAAATGGGACTTACAGATCCATATAGAATTAACATAACTGGGCTTTGAACTCTAAATATCAGGAATGTCAGAACAAAACGAAACAAATGCTTTCCTATCATTTTTATATGCTGAACACGGATGTGGCTGTGGTTCGTCAAGCTTTAAACATTCACTAATCATACAATTAATACAAGTAATAAGCTATCCTACATTATAGAAACCTTCAAAACGTCCCGACCTTGGACCGGACGTAGAACCAGTGTGAGATGGAAACTGGGGACTTGATGAAAGGTGATTTTTAAACTCTGAAGCGCTCTTGTTTTTTTGATAAACTACTATTTTGAGATATTTTGGAAACAAAATCTCTTACGAGAGATAATGTATAAGTATCTGAAATAATATTGTATTTGCGGCTTTCTCAAGAATTCTCACGTTCTTATCTTCTAAATGTATGAAAGGTGAAGATAACGAACAGTGACCAATCTCATACTCCTATAAGCAATACAAAATAGAAAGTTTGGCAAACACGGACCCCTGGACACACCAGAGATGAGATCAGGTGCCTAGGAGGAGTACGCATCATCTGTCGACCGGTCACACCTGCCGTGGGCCCCATATATTGATCAGGTAAACGAATTTATCCGTAGTCAAAATAAATGTGCAAAGAATGGCCTAATAATCGGTATGAAACACGTCAGACAGCATTTGATCGAATTATGGGTTGTATTGACAAACTAGATCATTAAAACAACCATAGAATTTGCGAAAGGCTGAGTTTAGACGAGATTGTTGAAACCCCTGTCACATCAATTTGTTTGTCATTATCCTGCCTCGATTTGAAACGATCATACGCAGAACAAGCTTTTGTTGTATATATAGGATTGACAGAGAGTAAGAGTATACCGAGACTCACGTGTGACAATACTTGACTGATTGAAAGGTAAAGATAACGAACAGTGATCAATCTCATAACTACCATAAGCAATACAAAATAGAGAGTTGGGCAAACAGGGACCCCTGGACACACCAGAGGTGGGATCAGGTGCCTAGGAGGAGTAAGCATCCCCTGTCAACCGGTCACACCCACCGTGAGCCCTATATCTTGATGAGGTAAACGGAGGTATCTAGTCAAAATCAGTGTGCCAAGAACGGCCTAAACATTGGTATTAAACACGTCAGACAGCATTTGATCCAGTGATAGGTTTTATTGGCAAACTAGGTCCTTATAACGACCATAGAATTTGCGAAATCCTGACTTTAAACGAGACTGCTAAAACCCCGGTACTTGTTTGTCAGTAGCCTGCCTCGATTTAGAATTCATTTCAAAATTAAGGATTATCTCCCTCATGGAAAGCTCTTATCCTTAGACGAATTTGACTCCACTTTTTGGCACACTGTTTTCCCCTATAATAGCTGTAGCAAGTTTATCGTTATTTCGGATTTCAAACATTTCGGTTGAGCATCACTTAAGAGACATTATTTGTCGAAATGCGCATCTGATGCATCAAAATTAGTACAGTATAATTTTACATACTGACCATACACAGAAGAAGGTCTTGCGTATCGAATCATTTGAGAGATATGAACACCATTCGCAGGTGATAATGGAATATTGTTACATAAATATGGGAAGTGCATAATGGAAAAGCTGATAGCATCCCCTTTGTCATAAAGTTGAATTGTTAGTCTGCCATTAATGTCTATTTCCAATAAAATATCTAAATATGAAGCAGAAGTGGACGACTCTGTGGTGTCCTAATTTTGAGTTTACAGGCATAGATCGAATCGACATATGAATGAAAATTTAATTGTAAATAGAGAATACGTCGTGGATATATTTAAATGTAGAATTGAAGGCTACAATAAGAGTTTTTCTTCTCACGTACAATTTTTTTTAATATAAATTCTGCTTCATAAGAATATAAAAACAGGCCAAGTGGTAAAGGAGCACAATTCGTGCCCATGGGAATTCCAACATACTGACCGGTCGACAGGGAGTGCCTACTCCTCTTAGGCCCCTGATCCCACCTCTGGTGTGTCAACGGGTCCGTATTTGCCCAACTATCTACTTTGTATTGCTTATAGGAGTTATGAGAATGATCACTGTTCGTTATCTTCACTATTCACTGTTGGAAGACCTGATCACCAAGAACCACGAAGATATTGTCAATGAGGAACTTTAGCATATTTTTATGTCAACTTCAGAGTACTTGAGCGTGGAATCAGAGTGGTGTTTAACAAGGTAATTACAACAAAATGTTTTATTCAATGATCTAATTATTTACAATCATTTTTGAAAAATGGTCAATTATTGTGCTTTTCACGTGAAAAAACACTGTGTTTATGCTATAGTTTCTGGCAATCAATAATTGGTTATTGCCTTACATTTCCTACAAAGTAGTGTTAGAACACGGAATTGGTATTCAGAGAAAAGAACATTACTGTTACTCTGCAGCGTTTTGCTTCGTCACTGGTAATGGCGCCATACTCTTAGTGTCAGAATACATAATTTTATGTATCAGAGGGCTGTAGGTGTTATGTACATTTAGATACGACGTGATTGTATGTAAAACTTATACGGACCAATTTTGATGCACCAGATGTGCATTTTGACAAATAATGTCTCTTCAGTGATGCTCAAGCCGAAATTTTGGAAATAACAATAAACTTGTACGAGCTAAAAGGAAAAACAGAGTGTCAAAAACTGGAGTCAAATTCGTCCAAGGATCAGTACTATGCACGAGGGAAATAATCCTTAATTTTGAACTGAATTTCTAAATTTTATCCCAGCAATTAAATATACATCAGTATTTTCAAGCTAGTAACGAAGTACTTAGCTAGTGCTCTAAAAATGCATTGTTATTTCGGATTTCAAACATTTCGGTTGAGCATCACTGAAGAGACATTATTTGTCAAAATGCGCATCTGGTGCATCAAAATTGGTACCGTATAAGTTTTACATTATGACCCCTGGGTCGAGGCCTCTGCTGGTGGACTGTTAGTCCCCGAGGGTCTCTACAGCCCAGTAGCTAAGTACTTCGTTACTAGCTTGAAATTACGGATGTATATTTAATTGCTGTTACAAAATTTATAAATTCATTTCAAAATTAAGGATTATCTCCCTCACGCATAGCTCTTATCCTTAGACGAATATGACACCACTTTTTTGGCACATTGTTTTTCGCTAAAATAGCTCTAAAAATTCATTGTTATTTCGGATTTTATACATTTTGGTTGAGCATCACTGAAGAGACAATATTTGTCGAAATGCGCATCTGGTGCATCAAAATTGTTACCGTGTAAGTTTTACATTATACATATTACTGTGATAATTCCATGCACTACGAAACACACAAACAGCACATACCTATCTACAAAATTAATAGATACTTACTATTATATTTCATATATTGGATTACGCATTCGTAACATGGAATTCATATTATAGAGAAAAGTATGTCATTACTATAGGATGATTGCGGATGAAAAGTGAAGATAACAAACAGTTATCAATCTCATTAATCCTTTTAAAGATTATAAAATTCATAGAGGGGCAAACTAGGATCCCTAGGAGAAGTAACATGTTGATATAGATTATGATATGTATCTTGTTACGCCTGTTCTCGTGAAGAACGATTGGCCATCATCTCGTTATCAATATCATTCAAACATTCTATGTCATATTTGACAAAAACATCCTTACGTCTGACACGATGTCCTTTGGCAAACACCACTGCTGATATTGCCAAGTGGCCGTGGTTTCTTCAACATCATTCAGAAAAGTATTCAAGACATTTTGTAATATACAATGTTTTTTTCCCCTTTCATTACTTTCCTTATTTCGATTTAAATGCATACATTAATTTTATTTTCTGAATGGTATCTTACAACAAGGAGATAAGGAAAACTCACGCAAAACGATAAGAAAGTTTTCATACATTTATTAGAAATTATCTTAAACCACCTCAATTATAGCAACAGTATAAAAGACGTTACAGGTAGTTTGCGCAAAGGAAAATTCAACTTAACAATCAAAGCAGGAGTCCAAGATTAGGAAGGTGTGTATTTTTCTTTATTCTGAATTTGGGACACAAGGCATAATGAACTTGGATTGGCTATTGAATATTGTAGAATATTATTGTAAATGGACTTCCTGGAGTGGTATCCAAAGTAACATAATATTGACACAGGAAACTGACAATAATTTAGGATTATCTAGATTTCAATACATAATGTGTTTCTCTACTTTCACCGTTGTTGAATGACGATTGAATTTCATGCAAATTTCATGTGTTGTTTCAGATGAAGAATGTCCAGTTCCTCGCCATTCTCATTCTCGTTCTTATTTCCACCCATGAAGGTATGTATGTCCGATCAATTTGATATTTAAATACTGTTATTTTACGTTTTTAAAATATATTCCTTTATCTAATCAAGATAGAGGGCTTATAACAGTTGTGACTGGTCAACAGGGGATGCTTAACTTCTCCTTGGCATCTGATCACACCTCTGATGTGTTCAGGGGTCCATATTTGCCCTATGTTTGATTTTCTATTCTTAATGGAATTTATGAGATCTATCAGTGATCGCTACCTTCAATTTTTCATCTAAGATTTTCAAGTATTTATGAATGTAATATATATATATATATATATATATATATATATATATATATATCCAACGATGACTAAGTACACATGATCCACATTTAATTAAATGTGGATCATGTGTATTTAGTCATCGTTGAATATTTATCTCAGAACAGTGTGTCAATGAACAAAAAATAAATATATACATACTTATATCTTTATTATGGCATTTATGGGTACGGCTGTATTTACAACACAAAAGAAACGGGTCGCCAGCATGATCAAGGGCAGGCCCAAACAAACAACAAAAGCATCATCAAAAGCAAATTCAATATCAACATATTCTTTTGAAAAGTCAACATTCAAAGTTCAAAAATATCTACATTCACAGTTCACAGTTCAAAGTTCACATCATATCAAAGAGTGCTTGACCCTGGGGATGCAGAGGTAAAACATATCATGACCTTGACCCTGGGAGGTGCAGAGGTCAAGGACTTGTAGATTTTCACATTTTATCATAAGTTCTGACAGTGCCGCTCGTAAGCACCACAAGTTTCCTACCTTGAATGGCAGTACTGGAAATCATGGCAGGAAACCCCCACACTGGGGGCGGGGGAAGAGCGGCACTTTGCTATAATTAAGCCGTACCCATAAGGAGTACTGCGGAAAGTATACAACGTTGTGGCATAGTATAGTTTCTAGGCCCCCTTGTAGTGTGTTTGATAGAATAGAATTCCCTAGTTTGGATAGATGAACCCCATCACTGTGTAAAAATGTGGGTTGTGGTTTGATATATGGATATGAAATGACAGCCCACCCTTCCGACTTGATTAAAGCGCTTGCAAAGGAATTGAAGCGCCGGCGTGCTTCCTCCATTTTGGCCTTATTGTGGGAATATTTCCATTCAATGCACGGTAGAACGCAAGATCACATAATCCTAGCATTGGGAAAATTTGTTTTTATAAATTTTGCAACTTTCTTAGTCTGTAACCTCAATTTTCTTATGGCTGTATGGCCTAAATCGTTCCCATCGCAATGTAGTAGAATGGCGCATGGCTGCGGACCAAATCTACTTAAGTATTTTAATTTATTGACGACCTGCATAAAAGCTAGACCACTGTAACCCTGCCACAATAAAGATATATTTACCCTACCGAGATTCAAACCGCAACCACCAGGCCTAAGTAGAGCTTCTGTTTGTTCCCACTTTAATATTGAGGATCCCAAGAACCAAACGATTTGACTCTCTACAAATAAATGAACTTGGAAATTAGAACTTTGGTATACGTATGTATGATTTATAACAGCTAGATCGCCATATACCAGATTTCCGAATGACATCGGATGAAAACTCCTTGATTGCTAGTTCAGGACTCGCCCCAATTCTAAAAGAATGAGTTTTATACTTGCCTGGCAATTGAAGTACTTTAATTGCTTTTGACAAAATAGCAGTAAATGGTATCTAGTCAATAGGGACGGATCGAAATGACAGAAAAGGGGGCCCGAGTCATTAGGGCGAACAATCAGAAAAACATCCATATGATAAAATTGGCATGTCGAATCTCCTACCCTAGAAATGTTAAGTACTGAACCCTTGCCCACCTGATCAGTCTTAGAATATCTAATGGTCAAACTTATTGAGCCATTTGCTCTGTCTAGTTTAATATCACCTCTTTGTACAACTCTTGCTATTGAACTGGGATCGCTAACTAATTCGCCTACCCTGAGCAGCCCGTGAAACGCTAATGAGAATGCAGTGGAAATCAAAAGCAGACTCATAAATATTACTATTAATACATGGAAGCACCTGAGATATTCTAGCTAAAATGTTTTGTTATTGGAAGCCTGCTATCTGGAGTATGCCCCAAACGTTTCATACCTTGCAAAAGTTTAACAATCAAAAATTCAGAAGTAGGATCATAAATTCCTTGCAATTTGCAATGATATTACAAGGCTGCCATGTATGAGCGGGCTGTGGAAAAAGCTAAACCCCTAATAGATAAATTTAACATGAATTGAACTATTGAAGCTAAGTTGGGTGGCCAATTTGGACTGATCCGGTTTTCTGAACAAAACTTGTAATACGCCTGGTGACTTGCATTGTGAGTTCTGTGTGTATTTTGTGACAATGAAGCGTCTAATAATTTGTTGAATTCAAACCAGAGATGAGGTTTGTGAAGGAGGAGGGGATTGTCAGTGGAACTGGATCTGCTTCCGGCGCTGCATGACGAAATCTTTCCCACTGCATGCGAGAAATAGAATCGGGAATTATGTTAAGTTTTGTGGGAATATATTCTGCACGGAATAAAATGTTATACTGCATGCATTTCAAAACAAGGGGTCGAACCAGGGACATAACCAATTTGGATTTTGAGGACTGCTTATTTAATATTGCTACAAGGGCTTGATTGTCTATATGAAGTATGATTTTCTTGTTGGCAAACTTATCGGCCCATAAATAGACTGTCAATACGACCGGTATTAGCTCTAAAAATGTCATATCACCTAATAGGTCTTCCCAAAAGGGGGACCAACCAAAGTAGCACCATTCACCTTGAAAATAGGCCCCACAACCTAAGTTTAAAGCCCCTGAACTGTCCGTAAACAACTCTAACAAATCATTTGATATCCATTCCTGGTCTAAGAAGTAAACATGACTATTAAAGTTGTTTAAAATTTTTGACCAAAGATCTCCATGCATGGCTTTTGTAATACTTATATGGTGGTGAAGCTTTGTTACCCCTATTATAGCATCATATAGCCGCCTCACAAATGTACGACGAGGGTGGATAGCTCGAGTGAAAAAGTTTAACTTTCCTAACAATGACTGTAGTCTTTTTCCTGGACATGAAATCCTCAATGATGACCTTAAGTTCAAGCAATCTGGGGCCTGGGATTTTAACTAACATTTGAACTGTGGCTATCTCTAAGCCCAGAAAAGTTAGACAGGTTGTTGGACCTACTGATTTGTCATCTGCTAGGGTAACCCCAAGTTCACGACACATATTTTGAAATGCTGACATAATACGTTTACACCCATGAGCCATTTGATCAACAAAAATAAAATCATCGAGATAGTGATCAAACGAATCAAAGCCGCACTGATTAACTGACAACCAATTAAAAAAGGTGGCAAATTCCTCAAAAACTTTACAAGATATAAAACATCCCAAGGGCAGACATTTATCAATGTAATATTTATTGTCAAATTTGTAAACCAAAAGATCAAAATCCCCAGGATATATGGGTAAAAGTCTAAATGCTGATTTTATGTCACATTTAGCAATAAATGTTCCCTTACCAAAGCGAGCAATCATTTGGACGACTTCATTAAATGAAATATATTCGACTGAAGTCTCATTGGGGTCTATGAATGCATTAACGCTGCAGTGGTCAGGGAAGGATAAATGAGTTATGAGCCGCCATCCTGAATTATCTCCTTTGGTACCACCCCTATTGACGAAATACGAAGATTGGAAATAGGCAACTCTTTGTATGGACCGCCTATCCTGCCCAACTCGATTTCCTTACAAAGTTTTTCTTTAACCTCCCGGTGGTATTCATATGCTGATATCAAGTTCTCCGATTGTATATGTAACCTAGGCCCCAAATAATGTAACTGAAATCCCTGGGTAAATCCTAGATATAATTTGTTTGCCACTGCTCTATTTGGATATTGATCTAAGTATTTTTTAAAAACTGAAACTCTAATTGGCGTTTTGCCTAAATCCCACATTTTGTTGGTTTTGAAATCGGTTTCTTGGGCGCGAAGAAATATTCGGCCCTCTATAAGTGAATGATTGATTTTGTTGCCCTCTAAAAGTGGGTGCTGAATTTGACACCGAAAACTGAAATTTCACCGGGAAGTGAAAATTGTTGAGTCCATTTGCTTGCGGTTGATGAACCCCTGGACAGTGCATCGTGACATGCTGCCCATTACATCGCAAGCACATATGATCATAAAAACAAGGACGTTTGCTACAAGATCCTTTGAAGTTGAAATCATAACATTTCCCTGCGGCTACCGGGGCTTGTTTCAGACTCAGAGTACGAGTTTCCACAGGAGATGGGGTCATACACATAAGCCAAAGTTCCGAGTCGACCTCCCCCCAAGAGCTACCGGGGTTATTGGCCTTGCGAAGGCGGTACTGAATATCATATTCATACCACCACTTATAACCCCTACCAGCCCCATTCTTACTGTGTGAATGTACTTAAGGAAGTCAATGGTTTTAGCAGGGTACGCCTGCAAGTAGATTGCTGCAAAAATCATCACCGACCTGATATGATGCTGCAAGTTTGGAAAAGGAAGAGGCAGACAAAGCGCCGCCGCTTATATATAGCGCAAGGGGAAATAATAAGAATGGACTTCGGTGCATTGGACAAACGGGGAATAACTACGTATTGTACTGTCTTCGATAAAACCATCTAATTCATATGCGATTAGATGTAAGTAACACACACACACACACACACACACACACACACACACACACACATATATATATATAAAACTGTCACTACCTTTTGTAACAACTTGGGTCTGTCGCGGCCGAGATTTGAACCCCGGCCTGACGCATGCGGGTCGAACGCTCTAACCTCTAGACCACCGGACGGTCTAAATATTTAAGGGATAATCTATCCCAATAATGATAGTATAATATAAAATATAATCGTATTTCAAATATTTATGGAAAATAAAAGAATACTTGTATTACATCTGTCTTAAAAGAGGAATGTACCACTACGGAATTGATATACCACAAGATCATAAAAAGCTTACAAGTCATATCCTTTGTCATTCATAACAACTAAAAATTCAACACAATTCATTCCTTTGCTATACATATCGAAAAGTAAGTAATGTATGTATTTCCTTGATTACATACCAGTTATTTTGAAAAGTAAATTGTGCTTTTTTATTTTAAATTCGATCTTGTTCATTAATTTTCAACAAAAATTGTATTGTCGGTGTCAAATTGGTGATATGTATGTTTTAACCATTACTCTAGGAATGACCCTTTATCCTACTACCTTAGCTTTTAAACTTAACCATGAATTCTTAACTCATACACTAACCTTAGCCCCTTATGCAAGGTGAAGATAACGAACAGTGATCAATCTCATAACTCCTACAAGCAATACTTATACAATGCTATTTCTACACAAAATTTAGTCTTTGTCAATATAGTTACAGTGTCGATAAATCTATTTCTGGAAAACAATTAAAAATACACTTGTTAATGATTGTAACATTTCTAAATGTTCATTTACATTTGTTTGGATGATGCCTAAATAAAATTAAGAATGAAAAAAAAAATCATCGGAAGAATAACATCTGCACTTGCTAGTGATAATAGAACTATACCCAAGGTATTTGCTACCCTTCTTATTACCACTGCACGCAGATTTTAACACCAACATGATTTGATGATATTTAAATGGTTAATCAGATACGATTACGAATTTTTAAGTACGTCATCTGCATATTGACGTTGATATCGTTACCGAATTTCTTTTGAACATATATAATCATTGATGATGATCTCATGGTTGTGTGTGCAATCTAATTCGCTTTCTTTGGTAGATCAAAGTCATGACATTGAGGATTTTATACTCCCGTAATCGAAGATGTAGTTTGCGGTCTGTCCGTCTGTCTGTTTGCAAAAACTTTAACATTGATTATAACTTTTGAATGGATGATGATAGAGCGTTCATATTTCACATGCGTATTTCTAGTGACAAATCCTTTCTTCAGGTACGTTGTTACCTTAACCTTGAAGTTCGACGTACTTAAAAAAAACAAACGAAACTTGGGCATACGTTTTGAATGGTCAATGATAGGATTCCCATATTTGACATGCTTATTTGTTGTGACAAAACGTTTCTTTTGATACCAAAATATTGACTTCATATCCTTAACCTTGGAATTTGACCAACTTTGGAAAAACTCACTTAAACATAACTTTTGAATGGTTTGTGATAGGGCTTTCATATGTCATATGTGTATTCGTTGTGAGGTTACCTTTGTTGCAATACGGAGGTATTAGTGTTTCACAAATACATTTATTACACCCAACAGTCCCATATTTTCACAAATATAGCAAATTGTTGAATAGAACAGCAATTTGACACGACGGGAAGTAAAAAAAAAAAAAACACGTTTCGCTGACGAAGGAATGTTTTCAGGTCCTCACTAATACGGACAAGCAGTTGCTGACATTTATCATGTGTAAATTGAAACTCATACTTACCATTTATTAAATACCTATGAGAAACATGGTGTGACCCGTTGACAGGGGATGTTTACTTTTCCTAGACACCTGATTCCACCTCTAGTATATCCAAGAGTCCATGTTTCATACCGATTATTAGGCCATTTTTGGCACTCTGATTTTGACTACGGATAACTCCGTTTACCTGATTAGAATATAGGGCTCACGGTGGATGTGACCGGTCGACAGGGAATGCTTACTCCTCCTAGGCACCTGATCCCACCTCTGGTGTGTCCAGGGGTCCATGTTTGCCCAACTCTCTATTTTGTATTGCTTATAGGAGTTATGAGATTGATCATTATTCTTTTCTTCACCTTTCATTCATAAGGGAAGTTCATGAGCTACTGAGCTTCAGTACCATGGTTTTTTTTTTATTAACGCTAGATAGTTTATTTATTGCTTCACAGGACTTTGTGCTGGAGGTACTTCAGGAAGTGCATCAGGAGCTGGTACAGGAGGAAGTTATTCCGGAGGGAGCTGATCAGGTTCTGGGAATGGAACTGCAGGGATAACTGGAAGTGTGATATTGACTTTGTTATCACTTTGTTTCTACTGTTTCATGAAAATAATATAGGCTGTATTATTTTGAAGCTTTGCCGATTTCTATATCTATACATTGTGAAAAACATACTTGATACCATGCAAATTTTGAAAAGGAGACCCGACTGAAAACCAAACAAAATGATACATGGATTATTTTGCGCAAATACTATATAATGCAATGATTTGTGTAATAAATATTTCTTTCTGAATTATAACTTTACTTGATTGTAGTTGCATTTTATAGTTCTAAAAAGTGTTTGAAGAATTTTGCATTGTGAAACAGCAAGTCCTTATAATGTCAGCACCCAGTGGTTTATAATGAAAGTTTTTCAGCTTTCAAATTGTATGAAACTGATCAGTGTTGTTTCAACTTTCAATTGAATGAAGAAAAAAGAAGCATTCTGAGAGTATTGCATGGCAATACATATTCCCTTACCGGTCGCAAAAATTCTTCGACCGCAACAATATTAGTTCATTATATAGTTATGGTAAAGAGGAAAATTGGGAAACCAGGATAGGAATGGCCGCCTCCCCAGTTCCCCACAAAAATTTGCATGCGACCCTTTCCGCCATATATGTAAATTTGCACCCTGTTTATGATTACGATTAATAAATATTCAAATGTTCAATGCTGAATTTTTATATGCATACATACAGTAGTACATGCAACAAAATATTGTCTGTATAATCGTCATTTGATAAAGCCAATTAAAGTACATGTACCAGAGTAAAACATATCTATGAGATACACATGTTATAGCTTAGATACCTTGTATACTGTTTTTAAAATCATTTTAATTTAGATCATTTAAAAAAAATAATAGCAACATTTCACGTTTAGCTAGACGTAGATTGTGTACATTGACGTCGCGTCATTGCGCAACAAAATCACATGGGACATTTATTTGGACATTAAGTATCTTTTCGTTTTCCTAAATGGACGCGGGATAACATGAAATGAGGACCTCAAATCACTTATTCTTAAAGGTTTAATTGGCGACAGAACTTCATCTCTATTATGACTTCTGTCGAAGATTATGCCAGACGATGGGCTAAATATGAAAAAGAAGAACTTGATACATTGTCAGAATGGGTTAAAAGCATAAGAGGGATATTAAAATCCCGAATTAGACACATGAAAACAAAAGTACGTACCATCTGTCCTTCTGTGTTTAGTAAACCAGAAGTGATAAAAGAATTAGATAGGTTACATGAGGAATATTTTTGGTTCCAGCTGACAAAGCTAGTAACAACATTGTCTTTGTTTGTAAGGCTCATTATTACAACTGTATTTTAAACGAACTGGGCATTAATTCCACTTTTGGTAATCATACTTATACTCCAACTGCTCTTTGAAAAGATGAAATTCTTCAAAACCATGCTTCAGTTTTAGACACATTTAATATTCCAGTCAATGGGTCGAATGAATATGAGTTACCGTACCAATACTGAATCCCTAAATTACATAAAAACCTTTACAAACAAAGATACATTGCTGGATCTAGTAAGTGCTCTACCAAGCCCCTATCTTTGCTCCTCACGAAAATGTTAACAGCTGTGAAGGAGAAACTTAAAACTTACTGTGCGACTATATATGCCAGAAGTGGTGTTAATCAAATGTGGATTCTAAAAAATTCTAAAGAACGTTTAGGAATCTCATAACTCCTATAAGCAATACAAAATAGAGAGTTGGGCAAACACGGACTCCTGGACACACCAGAGGTGGGATCATGTGCCTAGGAGGAGTAAGTATCCCCTGTCGATCGGTCACACCCACCGTGAGCCCTATATCCTAATCAGGTAAACGGAGTTATCCGTAGTCAAAATCAGTGTGCCAAGAACGGCTTAATAATCGGTATGAAACACATCAGACAGCATTTGACTCAATGATAGGTTGTAATGACGAATATGATCGTTATAATAACCATGGAATTTGCAAAATGCTGACTTCAATCAAGACTGTTCAAACCCCTGTACCATGAACTTGTTTTTCAGTAACTTGCCTCGATTTCAAAACTGACTATACGCAGAATAAGCTCTTGCGCATTGAATCATTTGAGAGATATAAACACCATATCCAGGTGATAATGGAATAATACTACATAAATTTGGGAAGTTGACGATGGAGAAGCTGAAATCATCTCGTTTGTCATACGGTTGAGTTGTCAGTTTTTCGTCAATGTCTACTTTCAATAAAATATCTAAGTATGAAGCAGAAGTGGACCCATCTTAAAGTCATAACCCTGGGTTGTGAAATTTACCATTTTTTGTATGTCCTTTTCTGCTATTCCTAAGTATGCATTTAGATTTCATACAGTATCAGCAAACTTACACATTAATACCAAATATTAAGTTTGGCCCAACCCTGGGGTCAGAACCCCTACTCTGGGGATCATCAAATTTACAATTTCGGTAAAAGACTACCTGCTCTATCCATTTAGCAATTTAGTATCAATAGCAATAAAGAAGATGTTATCTAAGTGTTTCACATATATACACTATATATCAAGTTTGGCCCTGCCCTGGGGTCAGAACTTCTACCCCGTGGATCATGAAATTTTCAATTCCTGCTCTACATCACTATGCATTTAGTTTTTATTACATGTATGTGGTTCTTGAAAAGAATATTTTTGAAAATTGTTTATTTTGGACAGTTTTTTGTCCCACCCAAAAGCCCCAGGGGTGCAGGAATCCTGAAATTTACAATTATTCATGTTCCCCTTGTTCCAACTATGTTTAATACCAAAAAAAAAAAGAAAAAAAAAGAATTGGAATGATTGTTATCAAGAAGTTAAAAATTTCTATTGTTCACACATTTAATATCTGACCATTTTGGCCCCATCCTGATACCAAACCCCTATCCCTGGGATCATGAAATTTACAATTTTGGTAAAGGACTACCTGTTCTTTCTAAATATATATTTACTTTCAATTTAGTATCAATAGCACTAAAGAAGATTTTATTTAAGTGTTCTACACACAAACACTATATACCAATTTTGGCCCCGTCCTGAGGTCAGAACTTCCATCCTGTTTATCATGAAATTTATAATTCCTGCTCTACATCACATCAATGCATTTTGTTTTTATTACATGTGTGCGGTTCTTGAGAAGAAGATTTGTGAAATTGGTGTATTTTGGACAGTTTTTATCCCGCCACCAAGGGTGCTGGAGTCCTGAAATTTACAATTTTTGTCCCCCTTGTCCTAATGATGCTTCACACTAAATTTGAAAATAATTAAAATTGTAGTTATTAAGAAGTTAAAATGCTCAATTGTTAACGCACGTCGGACGACGGACGACAACCAATTGCAATAGGTCACCTGAGTTTACTCGGGTGACTTAAAAAATCGGGTGATCAGAAAAGTTCACTTGAGTGAGCTAACCAAGTTAAAAGTTTTGGTAGGAAAAGAAAGGTCTTTACAAATGGAAAATGGTAGCCATATCACTCTCAATTAGAAAGTCATTAAGAAGGTTCAAGTTTCGGATATAGTTTTGAAATTTGTGTAAACATTCCAATGTCACAAGGTCAAAGCTCATGGGATGAAATGAAATATCTTACCATAAATATATCTATACAAAATATGAAGTACCTTAAAATTGATTATGTTTGGTTTTCTTAAAAGTAAGTGAAACTCCAAAATGATGGTAACAATTTAAAATCTTTGGTATTGAAAAGGTCTTGCCACAGAAATTCGCAAGTAAAATATGGGAAACCCAATCACTTATACCAAAGTTATGAGCAAGGTTAAAGTTTTGATATTTGCATCAAACTACGAGGCCAAGATCAGAGATCATTGTATGAAATGTAAGGTCTTGCCATAATACATCTATATACAAAATATGAAAGTCATACCTTAAATAGTTGAGGAGATATTGCCTTATCTAGTTTTTTTTTTAAAAGTAGTCCAACTCCTTATCATATCTCTCGTTGTTTGCAGTGACGGCATCCAAACTATAGCATGGTGTCACTTACAATACTCATTCTCACGCACCAGAATATCGATCTACCCTTACCACCTGTCAATCCTATGGATATTGATTTCTAAAATTGATGTGCGTTGTTCATAGTAACTAAAATACCAAATGAATAAATTTAGAAATAATTTGCTTACTCAAGAACTATGATGTAGTCATTGGAAGCCGTCAGAGTAACTGAAAGAAAAATTAGGAAATGTGATTTTCTGTTTGTCAATCTTGATAATTTCACCATCTGAACGACTTTAAAAATCAACAAAGATAACCGTTTGGCTGATTGTTTCACGTGATTTTCCTTGCCTTTCTGGAAATTGATAGGGTCGGCGGAAAGTACTGTCAATACTTGGCTGAATAAATTAGAAAACAGAAAATACGGTGTTTGAATTCCTTTGATTACTCATATATATATATATATTTCATCACAGGGATCTAATTCTCTATAACAATTTCTGAGAAATAGTCATTAATTGTGATTTTATGCAATAGTACCCTGTGTAAAGTTTCTGGCAACGAACACAATTAGTTGTTGCCTCACATTTCCTACAAAGCAGTTTTAGAATACGGAGTTGGTATTCAGATAAAAGAGCTTTACTATTACACTACAGCGCTTGGTTTTGTTACTCTCAGTGTCACAACAGAGAATTTTAAGTATCAGAGAGCTGTGAATGATATGATGTATAGATTTATGTACCAATTACATCTAGTAACGACGGGTTTGTATATCACAAATGACAAGATGTATTTTATTGTGAAATTCATTATACATATTACTGTGTTAGTTTATTGCTTGAATAAAACTATGAAAAACACAGACAGTACATGCCTAAACAGTTTTAGAGAAAAGCATGCTAGTACTTCAAGATGCTTAAGGATGAAATGGTGAAGATAATGAAAAGTAATCAATCTCATTAATCCTTTAAATAATACAAAATTAAGAGAGGTTAACTGGTTGTATATTGCTCGTGAATATTTTACTCATATGGAGATGTCACCATTGCCGGTGAAAGGTTGCAAAATTTAGACCTATGATCGACGCTTATGGCCATTGAGCAGGGAGGGATATATATTGTGCTACCCCTGTTGTGACACGAGTCCTCGGTTTTGCGGTCTCATCCGAAGGACCACCCCATTTAGTCGTCTCTTACAATACGCAGGGGGTACTGAGGACCTATTCTAACCCACATCCAGGGATACTGAGAACCTATTCTAACCTGGATTCCCGGGGGTACTGAGGACCTATTTTAACCCGGATCCCCACGGGATCCGATTTGATGACGTGGCTTGTTAGGCCTGGAGAACGATTGTCCATCATCTAGTAATCGATGTAATTCACAAACATACTACATTGTATGACAAACTTTGCAAAAACAATCCTTACATTTGTCTGCATATTTTATTTCAGTTAAACTTCGTAACCGATTGAAACGAATTTAACTGGTCAAATTTTTATCACAATCGTGATTTTTTTTTCGTGAAATCGGTCAAAGAATTTCTACCAATTCACTTTCGAATTTTTAAACTTCCTATTCCATGACACGATGTCATTTGTCAAAACACCACTGTTGCTATTGTGAAGTGACCATAAATTCTTGAATATCACCCAGAGAAAGTATTCTTGACGTTATATAACATACAATGTTTTTCATTGTTCTTTCTTATTTCGATTTAATATGTATACATTAGTTTTATTTTCTGAATGGTATCTTACAACAAGGAGATAAGAAAAAGTCATGCAAAACGATAACAAAGTTTCTTGGATTCATTTATTAGAAATTATCTTGAACCTTTTCATCTACTGAAACCACCTCAATTATAGCAACAGTATAAAAGACGTTACAGACAGTTCGCAAAGAGTAAAAGTTATCTTAACAATTCAAGCAAGGGTCCAATATTACGAAGGTGAGTATTTTTCATTATTCTGAATTTAGTACACAAGACATTATGAACTTGGATTGGCTATTGAATATTAGTAATTATTATCGTAAACGGACTTATTGAAGTGGTATCAAAGTAAGAGAATTCATAGTGGAAACTGACAATGGCATTTGATATCTAGAATTCAATTCATAACGTTTCTGTACTTGCACAGCTGTTGGATGACGATTGAGTTTGATGTAAATTTCACGTGTTGTTTCAGATGAAGAATATCCGGTTCCTCGCCGTTCTCATTCTCGTTATTATTTCCATCCATGAAGGTATGTCCGATTTATTTATTATCTAAATACTGATGGATTTAAATTGATAAAATGTCTCCATTCATCTGATTAAGATATAGGGCTCTCAGCAAGTGTGAGTGGGTAACAGCAGATGCTTACTCATCCTACCTTAAATTTGTATTTTAAAGGAATTATGAAATTTATCATTGTTCGTAACCTTCACCTTTTCATCTAAGGACCCTAAGATATTTATGAATGTAGATTAACATATAATATGCACCTATGAAAACCAATACACTATTCTGAACTAGATTCATTCTTCATCGGGTAATGTAGCTATCTCTTTCTCCCTCTCTCTCTGTGAAGAAAAACGTGATCAATTTCATAAATCCTATGAAAAGATGCAAAATTATGAGAGGACAAAGGCGGATCCTTGGATATACTAAAGGTGGAATCAGGTGGCTAGGAAGCATATGTATGCTCTGTTAACCGGTCACACCCACCGTGAGCCCTACATCTTGATCAGGTAAACGTAGTTATCCGTAGTCGGCCTAACAATCGGTATGAAACACTTCAGACGTTTGACCCAATGATAGGTTGTATTTGCAAACTAGATCATTATAACGACCATAGAATTTCCGAAACGCTTACTTTAAACGAGATTGTTGAAACCCCCTGCACAATCAACTTGTTTGTGAGTCGCTTGCCTCGATTTAAAAACTAACCATATACAGAACAAGCTCTTGTGTATCGAATCAGTTGAGATATATAAACACCAAATGCAGGTGATAATGGACTATTGCTACACAAAATGAGAAGTTGACGATGGAGAAGCTGAAATCATCCTGAAGTCCTTTCCGATTGTCATAGAATTGAGTTGTTATTTTGGAGTTAACATCTATGTTCAAAAAATGCCAAGTCTAAAGCAAATATGAAAGACTCAATGGTGTATTGTGTTCGAGTTCACTGGGATATATCGAATCGCCAAATGAATGATAAGGAATTTTTGACGTTTGTAAGAAGAATAAACATTAGAAATAAAGTTTGTAGTTTTGTTAATGAAACATAAGAGGAGTTTTATCAATTGACTGAATATTTTGACTATGTAAATCAAACTTTATACATTATTTGTGAGTATATTTTTGAAGATACTCATAGAACCATTAATTTGTTTTACTCAATAAGATATATGATAGTTTGTGTAAAATTTTGAATTCATCATAACTATTAATATAACTTTAAATACAGATTTCAACTTTGAGCACAATTTTTGAAGAACAGTTAAGTTTAAACAATTTGTTTATATTTTCACCTTTCAGTTTTAAGTGTAATGTTTGCAAATGGGAATAATAAAGACGAATTCGGACAACATTGTCCGATACCTCTAGATATAAGAAACTTGTTTGACTCTTTATGTTTGAAATTGGATTGATGTTATAATATTAATCTACTATTGTTAATATATTAATCTCGTGTATGACAGTTTTAGTTTTTGAAAATTGAACATTCGTCGCATTATAAAAAGAAAACCGTATTCCACCTACTTGAAAGCTTTATAGAATTGATGAGATTTAGAACTGTTTGTTATCCTCCATTTGGCATTATAATCTAGAAACGTAACAATCGACTATAACTAATTTACATACCGTTGACATACATAAAACGACCTTTGATAATCACTTGTTGTTCTTTAGTCATTAGATTGTGCTAGCTTTGCAACCTTCTAGCAAAGACAAAATCTATGTTGTATTCTGAGTTTCTCAGCAACTTGAAACTACACGAATTGTGTAACGTCAATAAAAATGACATTGTTAATTGTTTGATTAACTAAAAACATGGTTGAATTTCAACACAACACAGAAAGTGCACTGCATCATCAACGTCTACTGTAAATGTATGCAGAACAATTATGATTATCTTTAGATAAAAGAAGCAAGAAGCACAACATTTGACTTGGTTTCTGTCATATACGAATAGTATGCGTTTTCAAACCTCTTATCTTAAAGTAAAGATGGCGATCTTTCACATTTGATGAGTTTTATTAGAATATTTCAATCATTGCAACGTAAATTTTCAGTGTTTAATTTACTTGTTAAATTTTGAAATTATGCCGATGTTTATATACTAATAATCTTTGTTTTCATTACGTCAATGAGATACTTTTACTTCATCATAAGACGTTTAACATAGTGACTGTTACTTTGCCAAGCACACATCATCAGAGGTGACAATTACGGTCTTTTGTATATGACCTGGAAAGCGGAGGTCCGGTGTCACGATATGCCTTAACACTATGGCGAACCCTTACTGCTAAATACCTGAATGGCATACTTAGGTCAAACTTTGTGGCAAGTCACCAACAACTAGTGATGGTCCTACATGAGTGAAAAATTCTAACTTACAAACAAACAAAACATGATATGAATTTCCAATTTTTAGTTTATGAAAGTTTTTATTTCCTATGAAGCAGAATATATTCAAAAACTTCTACGTGAGAAAAAAAAACTTGCTGTGACCTTCAATTCGACATTTAGATATATCGACGATGTATTATCTATTAACAATAATAATCTTCATTCATATGTCGATTCAATATATCCCAGAGAACTTGAAATAAAATACACCACGGATTCGTCCACTTCTGCTTCATATTTAGATATTTTATTGAAAGTAGACATTAACGACAAACTAACAACTCAACTTTATGTGGAATGGATTGATTTCAACTTCCCATATTTATGTAGCAATATTCCATTATCACCTACATATGGTGTTTACATCTCTCAACTGATTCGTTACGCAAAAGCTTGTTCTGCTTATAGTCAGTTTTTAAATAGAAGCAAGCTACTGACAAACAAGTTGATGGTGCAGGGGTTCCAACGGTCTCGTTTTAATTCGGCATTTTGCAAATTATATGGTCGTTATAACGATCTAGTTTGCCAATACAACCTACGATTGGGTTAAATGTTGTCTTACGTGTTTCATGCCAATTGTTAGGGCGTTCTTGACACACTGATTTTGACTACGAATAACTCCGTTTACCTGATCAAGATATAGGGCTTACGGCAGGTGTGACAGTTCGACAGGTGATGTTTACTCCTCCTAGGCACCTGATCCCACCTCTGGTGTGTCCAGGGGTCCGTGTTTGCCCAGCTCTCTGTTTTGTATTGCTTATAGGAGTTATGACATCGGTCACTCTTCGTTATCTGCAACTTTCATTGGTCACATGATCAAATCCTATAACGTCTGAATTAGCTTTTAAATTCATGTTATATACCAATGAAACTCTGAAACACTGTTCGTTATCTTCGACTTTCATGCAGTACATGTACTAAATGTGATATACATGCATGCTTTTATGAAAAGGAATGTTAACAAATGCAATACCTTTTCTAACTCTGATATGGCTGTTATGATGTTAGAACTTTTGGTTTTCAATTCTACAAATAAGTAATAATTATATTTTTTTCATAAGGTAACTCAGCAGGAAATGCTACTGTTCCTGGAAATAATCCGCCAAATAATCCGGCCAACCTTCGTACCGGTGGAAATGCTGCTAACAATAATACTAGATCCGGAGCTGTTGCGATAACCGGAAGTGTGGCTTTCATGTTGTGTACTCTTGGTGTTCTGGGACTATCTAAAATTAAACTGTAAAAATATACGGATTTTCTTAAAATAAATTGAGGAATGAGAAAATGATGTTTTAAGGACGTTTGAATTAATCCAACTTAAATTGAGAAAAATTGTCTATCTCTTATGTGAACCAAGTGTTTTCTTAATTTGTATCATAAATTTTACGACATTAGTACAAACTATTGAATTGCAAATCTTTCCAATGATGTATATAAACGTACTTGTTGATAAATACTGATGTTGATATTGAGTTTTGATTTACCAGAATTATACTGGATTAGATCGCAATGTGTTTCGTTACATAAATTAAAAATTTAATACAATTTTTGATGACATTAAATCGGTTACATGACTTTCTTGCGTACGAATACAATCACAGCTTCAAAAGTATTTTAGTCAACTGTACTAGTTATTTTGTCAATGTACTACATACTGTCACCTGGCTTCTTGCTTACACAATGGCATAACAGAAATTAAATTTTAAAAATCATGATATGTATATGCAAGGTGAAAATAACGAACAGTTATCAATCTCATAACTCCTATAAGCAATACAAAATAGATAGTTGGGCAAACACGGACCCCTGGACACACCAGAGGTGGGATCAGGTGCCTAGGAGGAATTTGTTTTGTAAACAAATAAGAATTTCATTATTTAATCAAACAAATTTCAAACATCATCTGTAATTAAAAGTGCAATTTTTGCAATGAAAGGTGAAGATAACGAACAGTGATCAATGAAAGGTGAAGATAATGAAAAGTGATCGATCTCATAACACCTATAAGCAATACAAAATATATAGTTGGGCAAACAAGGACCCCTGGACACACCAGAGGTGGGATCAGGTGCCAAGGAGGAGTAAGCATCCACCCCCTGTCGACCGGTCACACCTGCCGTGTGCCCTACATCCCGATCATATAAACGGAGTAATCTGTAGTCAGAATCAGTGTGACAAGAACGGCATAAATATTGCGAATTCATACGATGACTTTGATATTGGAAGCGAAGAAATAAAGGCAGAGTTATAGGCCTATTTACTTTATGATGATAATAACCTGTTGTTTCCGGGCACCAACCACCACGGTCATGAGAGACGCTGGTTTCGAGGCCATGCCAGGGGATCACTGCGAATCTTCATTAAAATTTTACAACATGAATAATCTCTCAAAGGAATAAAAACTTTCTGTCAGTTCGTATTTATCTTCTCTTGTACACTCTGGATGTAAAATTAGCAACCTAAAACTACATGTACGAGTTCTAGCGATAAACATGCGTTAATTTGCAAAAACCCGACCAAGAGTTTAAAGTTAACTTGATCCATCTATCCTCCGTCAATTCTCTCTCATCTTTCTGTCGAAATTCATGTTCAACAATTGCGCTTTTTTTATTTTCAAGGAGGCCAACACCACGGTTTCTCCAACCCTGATCGCGACCAAATCACCTCACGGATAATAGTTTCCTCCTGTCGTCGTTCATTTAAGTTGATTCGACGCTCTAAATTACCTTTATTTTACACCCGTTTCATCTTTTTTCATTCGTTCTAATTTGAATATTTATGTTCTCTTAGATATTGTTCCAAATTATTTATTCGATAAAAATCTAACGAACTATATTTTGTGTTGTCCGATCGTTATTTCAGTCATTTGCTATATACACGTATGTATGGAGCTCGATAAGAACGCAACTTAAAGAGAAATATAGAAATAAGAAATAAGATATCATTTTTAGAGTTTCATTGGTATATAACATGAATTTAAAAGCTAATTCAGACGTTATAGGATTTGATCAGGTGACCAGTGAAAGTTGCAGATAACGAAGAGTGACCGATGTCATAACTCCTATAAGCAATACAAAACAGAGAGCTGGGCAAACACGAACCCCTGGATATACCAGAGGTGAGATCAGGTGTCTAGGAGGAGTAATCATCCCCTGTCTTGTCATATCCAAATGGATTTCAAACATGATATCCCTTAAATAACTGTGCCCATATGGGGAAACAAATTAATATCAAAAAATGAAAGCTGTGTTTACACAGAGCTAAACATTTCAATGTCAAAACATGAAGATACTGTTTCTATAGTGTAAAAACTTATACGGTACCAATCTGATGTTATACATCACTTAAACACAGTGAAAGTACAATGTATACCATGCTAAAAACCCATCCATAGACTTTGCTAAATACATCATAGGCTTAAAATAAAGTATAATGTATACCCTGTTAAACACCCTATAGGCTTAAAATAAAGTATAATGTATACCATGCTAAATACATCATAGGCTTAAAATAAAGTATAATGTATACCCTGTTAAATACATCATAGACTTAAAATAAAGTATAATGTATAGCATGCTAAACACATCATAGGCTTAAAATAAAGTATAATGTATACCCTGTTAAACACATCATAGGCTTAAAATAAAGTATAATGTATAGCATGTTAAACACGTCATCGGCTAAGATCATTATCTCATAACTATTACCTCAGATAGCAGACAGACAGACATGCAGCATTAATTTCAAAGGGTGTAGCAGCCGAAGAACTTGATCGTTAACTTGGCAAGTAAAGAAAGGATAGGATTTTACCCGATCTTCAAATTCTTAAATCGTGGAGAGGGGGTTAAAGTAATTAACTAACACTGCTTACATCCCCCCCCACCCCAGGTTTTCATTTCTTAAATCGCAGGGGGAGGGGGGCACAACAATCATGCCTCGTTACATGGGCTCAATTAATTTAAGCTGCTTACATTTTTCTCATTCATCGAAAATGTGGTGATGGGACACCCAATATATCTTTATTTGCATATGAAACTAACAGAATACGATCATTATAAAAATCCCCCAAACTGACTCTACATGCCTGGGTGAAATGAGATTTAAACAGTCTTGGCTATGTAATTATGACATTCAGCGGCAGCAGTCTGTGTCATGAAAGTTAAAATTGTGATTTTGTTCTACACATATAAATCTCAGTATCATGCATAAGCAAAATTTACCGTTTAATGATGATCACAGAAACGTGTTGCTCTGACCCCAACAGTAAGACAGACAACATTACTTGTGTGAATTGTCATTTATTGTGATGACAATGTAAAAAGGTGAGATCACCCAGAATGATATACTACTTAAAATTGCGTAGTGATCTCCCCTGATATAAAAACAAATTAATGAAGAAATAAAAATGACACTGTAAAAAGGGGAGATCACCCATAAATAGATCATACATTGTTGCTAATGAAAGCTGCCTAATGATCTCCCCTGGTATAAACAAAATACTGTAAGATTTAAAAACAGAGAACAAAGTGTAAAAACATATATATACAATACAACCCAAAAGTTGGCGTTCAAAAACAAAATGCCCAATAGAACAAAGTGTAAAATGCTCGGTGAGCGTCGGGGAAGGTGGGTGGGTTAATAATTTGGCAAGAATTTTCTACAAGCTCCGATGCAACAATGATCAAGTGAGGCTAACTTTCGTCACGTGACCAAAACATAGGGGTCAGACTAAAACCATGAAAAACACCTAAAATAAACATCACACTCTACAAAGTTTATCACAATATTTTAAAGAGGAACGCGATTCCATAAAACTTATTATTTTACAATAATGTTATATACATTCTATTTTCAGTGTACCACTGATGTATGTTCGGGGAAAGGTAGAACAACGTCGCACGGGTTAGGCGTTTCATGCTTTTCATTACATAAAATGGCCACAGCTTCTATTATTTGGTTTATTTTCACGTACACATGAATGTACAAGTACTTAAACAGTCTCTTAAGGTAGTTCACTACACTAAAGCTGATACTCTTCATGATACTACAATGTACGTCACAAAATAGCGATTTAAATGTTTTGTGAAATTAATTGTATCAATGGATTAGTTTGTCTATCATCGCAGCCCAGTAATTAAGCATTGGGCTGGTGAACCGCAGATCTCGAGTTCAAATCCGCCAGTCTTTTGTTCATATGTGTTGAAAAAAAATTTTGGAAAATAATTTTTTATCCAAATTTGCACATGTATATATTTTGGCTTTTTGGCATACATACTTATCATATATCATGATATTTTTTGTGATTAAATCAATTCGTACTGATTTGAGAAACTATATCAGGGTGTAGTGAACCACCTTTAGGTTTTTCTCCAGTTTCGAACTGGTTTCTTTCCCTCTGTTTAATACTCATCTTCACTTTGAAAATTGGCTTTTAATTTTTTCTCGATCAGAATCAAAACACGTCTTTCTCTGTTTACGACTTTTTTAAATTCTCTGTTTCCATTGTTTTTCTCCGTTTACGACTTTTTTAAATTCTCTGTTTCCATTGTTTTTCTCCGTTTACGACTTTTTAAAATTCTCTGTTTCCATTGTTTTTCTCCGTTTACGACTTTTTTAAATTCTCTGTTTCCATTGTTTTTCTCCGTTTACGACTTTTTTAAATTCTCTGTTTCCATTGTTTTTCTCCATTTACGACTTTTCTAAATTCTCTGTTTCCATTGTTTTTCTGCGTTTGTGTACTTTTCATTGTTTCAAAAATGCAAGTTATTTCATTTGGTTTTAAATCAATTAACATCTGCCCAGAAGTATATTTAAAACTTAAGAAATACGTCATGAAAATATACAAGCTCGTTCTTTGCTTGTTAATGTTAGGTTGCAAGAAATATATTTCGCGCGAAAAGTCAGTTTATCGATATTGTTCAGATTTCTTTTCAGAATTGACCAACAATTTCTAGATAACATTATTACGTACCAGGAAGAAATCTACGATGGAATGTCTTAAAGTAAATTTGGAAAAATAGCAAAGGTGTTTATTAAAGACCTGGAAAAATATCACCAGCTTATCACCCCGACTTTTCAAGATGTCACTTATCAAAATTCAAATAAATGTTTCTCCGATTTATCACGAATATGTCAGATTAAATTTTGTATCATATCACAAAAACGCTGCGATACTTTTCTGTGTTAAAAATTATGTAATCAAATTAATCACATTGAACGTTTTGAGCAAAACCTTTTCATAAGATCATTCATTATGCAATACCGATAACAATGCATTCACGTGGTATCTGCCCCTTCGTATTTAAAGAATAATTTTTCTTTCCCTTTCTAGAAACTGGGAAAGAGTCAGAGGAAAGGTAGAGAAATTTAAAAATATCAAAATTTTGTTATTTTTTTCAAATCTCAAAGCATAATATTTATTATTACTGTATATTGTTTTAAATATGCGGTGCTAAAATTTCACGATTTGTTAATAAGGTTTTGAATTTAATGTTACGAGAAAATTTACATTTCGAATTTTGATTACGAAAGCATTGAAATGTTTGAAACATATCTTCACTATGGTTTTAATTTCGCGGAAAAAATAAATCATGAACATATGGAATTAAAACCAGCGTGTTAATTTCTCAGTATAATGTTCTACATTAATTACTGCGACTATAAAGAATCTTGGATTTTAATTTTAATCAAAGATTTATATATTTCTCCTTCAGATGGATAGATTTCTAAAGTGTCTTGTTGGCGTAATTTTGCTACTCTTCGTTGGTTACTCAGGTAAATTTCGTGGTTTTTCCCTTTTCCGTTACTGTGTTACGAACTAAGTGTTTTATTTTTTTAACAGCTCCTTATGATTAAACATCAAAATTATACAATGATTGATACAGATATGTCTTTTATTGAACAGTATCATTATCATCCTTTTATTTAGAGGCCACGAGTACTACCACTACCGCAGCTGGGGGAAATGGAGGGACTGCTATCACCGGAAGTATGGTGATCGTTGCCATAGTTATGGCTATGGGAAATCTGATCATGAACAAATAACACAGAAACTGTGTTAACTTTGAATCTTGAATTTTAATTCAAGGACTAACACCGATGGAATAAAATCAAAGAATTATGACAATTGTTGCCTAAACCTATGACCAATGAAATAAAATCAAGTTTTACTGTCTTTAAAATATTTTTTACAAAACAACTCAAATACCATGATAGGATTTAACCTACAATATTGAATTGCCCATCTTGGCTAGCCAAAGATGAAGATCCAGAGTGTTTGTCTATTCACACGCGGATTTAGCAGCTTTCAAAACAACGCGCCTTGAGATTCCAGGGCATCCAATGAAATCGTGCTTAAAAATTGCGTATAAACAGTAATGTCTACCCCCCATGATTGGATTGCCATGCAGACTATGTCAAAGCATGAAAACCAGACGAAGCAATCGTAAGCTTGTATTCTAGATTTTTCTCAAAGTTTTTAAATGGAACAGCTTCTCTGTTGGTACTGAGTGTATTCCCGTGAAGGTCCTAATGTTAAATACCGAGAAAGATAGTAAGACGAACTTTTATTGGACAAAAAATAAGTAATATGCTAATGGACATAACTCTGTATAGAATTAATAGGAAGCACTATTTCAGTGACTAAAGCCGCCTAGGTAGAATAGAGAAACACTGGATCGTCAAACTTGGCTAGCGAAGATGAGATTCCTCTCAAAATGACATTATCCTGATTTTATAGTATCAAAATGCTATGGAAACGTGTATGATATGGCGTTTTTGATTGATTTGAATTGGAATTGGTCCGATATCCGTTCACGTACAGTTAATGGATATTATATTTCAGAAAGGGTAAGTAATATTTCGTTGGACAAAATTGAAAAGGCAATCTAATTAAAATTAGACTTCTCAGATCCGCGCCGTATACTCTCAGTAAGAAAATCCGACATAACGCGATTGGGGGTCATGTTCATGTTAACTTTGTTAGCCAATCATCGCGTCGCCTATGAAATTGTCGGTGTTCACAATTCAAGGAAAATGGCTGCGATGGTTTGGTTTGAAAGAAAACACATCGCAGCTAGATGCGACGTCACAATGCACCGTTTACGTCGACTGGCTTTATATTCCTCGAGTTATTTAAGTAAACCATCTTGAAAACTATTCAAATCGTACCCAACCCATTTCATACATCAATCGGAATTCACAATTAATTTAATTTGGATGTATTTTATATTGTACGTTTTGTTGTTTGTATGAACGGAATAGATTAGGCATTATTGCTAAAGTTTGAAATTCGTTATGCAAGAATATACAATTTTACAGTGTGGAATAAACTTCGTGGGAGAGAGGCTTGTTTACAAATTGCCAGGAACCGCCTAAATAGCCATCATTGTCTGTATGACGCAATCGGACTGGCTGATAGTCTTATGAATATTCCAAGCCAAAAGTCATGCGGACATGACCCCTATGGGGTTATGTCAGATCCTATTGTAGCGATTGTGAACGTATTCTAGGATCTGATTTTAATTAGATTGTTGAAAAGGTAAAGATAATGAACAGTGATTAATCTCATAATTCTTATACAGAATAAAAAAAATATGAGAAGTAGAAACACGGAGCCCTGGACATAAAAGAGGTGGGAGTGGGAGAAAGTATTCCTGTTGATCGGTCCCACCCTGCAGGTGGGAGTAGGAGAAAGTATTCCTGTTGATCGGTCCCACCCTGCAGGTGGGGGTGGGAGAAAGTATTCCTGTTGATCGGTCCCACCCTGCAGGTGGGAGTGGGAGAAAGTATTCCTGTTGATCGGTCCCACCCTGCAGGTGGGAGTAGGAGAAAGTATTCCTGTTGATCGGTCCCACCCTGCAGGTGGGAGTAGGAGAAAGTATTCCTGTTGATCGGTCCCACCCTGCAGGTGGGGGTGGGAGAAAGTATTCCTGTTGATCGGTCCTACCCTGCGTGTGCTAATTTCACTGTTAGCCGGGCTGAAGTCATTCCGGCAAACTAACAACTTAACTTTATGATAAACTGGATGATTTCAACTTCCCATATTTATGTATCAATATTCCGTTATCACCTGCATATTTATATCTTTCAACTGATTCAATACGCAAGATCTTAATTTACATATGATCAGGTTACAGATAAAGAAGTTAATATTACGGGTTTCAACAATCTCGTTTAAAGTCATCATTTTGCAAATTTTATGGTTGTTATAATGGTCTGGGTTACTAATACAACCTGTCATTGGGTCAAATGCTGTCTGACGAGTTTCATACCGACTGCTAGGCCTTTCTTAGGACACTGATTATGATTACGGATAACCCCGTTGACCTGATCAGGATATGGGGCTAACGGCGGGTGTGACCTGTCCATAGGGGATACTTACTCTTCCTAGGCACCTGATGTCATCTCTGGTATACCCAGGGGTCTATGTTTGCCCAACTTTCTTTTTTGTATTGCTTATAGGAATTATGAGATTGATCACTGTTAGTTATATTCACCTTTCATGCAGGTGATAGTTGAAAATTGTTACATAAATATGGGTAGTTGCCGATGGAGAAGCTGAAATCATCCCGTTTGTCATAAATTTGAGTTGTTAGTTTGCCGTAAATATTTACTTTCAATAAAATATCTAAGTATGAAGCAGAAATGGACGACTCTGGTGTCTTTTATTTCGAGTTCACAGGGATATACCGAATCGATTAATAAATGAAAATTATTTTTCTAATAAACAAATTGTCGTCGATGTGTCTAATACGTAATTCTAATATTCCTCTTATACATTTTATTCATTCTGACACGGTTTCAAGTTCATATTAATTCCATCGTCTGGCATAATCTTCGACATAATTCATGATAGGGATGAATTTCTGTTGCCTGTTGAAATACCTTAATTATCTGTATTTAGGACCTCTTAAAATAAGAGATTTCATGCCCTTATTCTGCGTATGATCGGTTTTTAAATCAAGACAGAGTGCAAATATAGAAACTGAAATTACAGAGGTTTTGACAGTCTCGTTTATAGTCAGTACTTCTAATTCTATGATCGTTATGACGATATAGTTTGGCCGTTCTTTACACACCGATTTTGACAACGGATTGCTCTGTTTGCCTGATCGGGATGAGGGGCTTGCGGCGGGTATAACTGGTTGATAGGGGGTACTTACTCCTCCTAGGTACCTGATCCCACCTCTGGTATATCCAGGTGTCCGTGTTTTTCCAACTTTTAATTTTCCTTATAAGAGTTATGAAATTGATCACTGTTCGCCATCTTTACCTTTACATCAAAATGCAATATCTGATGAAAACAGGAAGAAATGCAACAAGCTTATCAACAGGACGATTGCGGTATCTAACATTATTTATCACTGGTAAATAATCAAATGGACCCCCCCCCCCATTTTATTAAGAATATGTGCGATTAAGACTGTAATCCAAAACGGTGAAGCCATCAAACATAAGCAGAAACTTTTCATGTAATTCTTGCAGGATCTTTGTAAAGTATATACATTAGTGTCAAAATAAATCACATGATACATGCTCACCTTTTCAATAACGGGACCGATGTGTATGAAGTATTTAAAACTGAGAGGAATTTCTCATTGTGGGTCTCAGTCACCTTCTATATAAGGGGGATAATTTCTCTTCCTGGGCCCAGAGGAAGAGAGACAGTCATTGGGAAAGGCAATGATATATGAAAATCTTAGATTTGTTTTGTTCATTACTGCAAGAAAAGACAAAAAGTCCTAATTTGTAATATTTGCTGTGGTTTCTATGTAAGGGTTAATGTACGATTAGGTCTTCATCCCTTAAAAGTAATGGAGTGGAGGCCCCGAAGGTGCCGAGGCCCATTACTGTTAAGGAATGGAGCGCTAAAAGTACATTGACCCGCTTAAAATCTATACATATACTGGAGATATTGCTGTAACTGAATGACACAATGTTCATTCAATTGTAAAGAATCTGTGTAGTCTACGTGATGTGTTGAGTGTACACGTTATGGAGAGGTCATTCGAACCGACTACCGCAATAAATATTCAGTTCATACTTGACTATCGTCATATCAATATGAATCCGTCAAGCAGTGGTGACATTTTCTTGACTCAGCGTCATCATAAGGCCGAGACTACGGAGAGTGATTATCATTATGATACGGATAATTTAATATCGAATATACTTGGAATTGAAAAAAATTCAATATGACAATAATATTGAAATATCGTGTCAAAATGAGCGTATGCGCTCCAGTGTTCCGTTATAAGCGATGCAGACAAAGATTTACTTGTTTTGACGGCAGTGAAGGTTGAAAAAGAATATCGTTTCGACAAATCAAAAACAGACACGGAGATCTCAGAACTGCAATCAAAACAGTTAAGTTTAGAATATTTTATTTTATTTCAATGATTTCATAAAAATTTAAGTCGAAAATACGATGGGTCGCTGACACATTCAAAGAGTGGCAAAAATATGGCAATGAAATATCGAAAGTCCGTGCGGATATAAGTCCTTTTCTTGTTGATATAGGACATATGACGAAGGATATCACCTTTTATTTGTGAAGCAAAAAAGGGGGGTTGACGGATCCGAAACGATGTACAGTTTTATTATTTGCTTACGATTGTATATGGATACACTAGGACGTAAGAACAATTTTTTAGTTTAGATAATGAGTTATTGCAAATTGGAAACACTTTGGATAATGCAATGAAAACAAAGGCAAAGGATAATATCGGTGGTACAAAGAAACAAGTGTTGCTAATAAAGGAGGATGAAGAAAACATTTTGAGGTCCAGCGGTGTACTAGGTGGAGACAAGCCTCAAAAGCATCTGTAAACAACATTGCACCTTATTGGACTATATTTTAAATTACGTGGTGGGCTGGAGCATATGAATTTGCGAAAAGGGGACCGTTCTCAACTAGCGCTGTGTGAGGATGAACATGAGGAATTGCTTAGCTCTTCGGATGATACATCTAAACATAATCAAGGAGGACTAAAACACAGAAAAAACGGAACAATACTAGGAGTGGAGACGTTCCGTTACCGGAAGTGTGGTGATTATTACCATATTTATTGCTTAATAAAACTGATTATGAACAAATAATGATGAGACTATGAAGACCTTCATCCTACCCAGTCGCCAAACTAAGAAATGAAATCAAGAAATTATATCGCAACTGTGATGATAGATATTTGGGATCTTAATCAGTTGGACTGCTTCTTAGAAATAGCATGAACAGAAGATACTGCTTAGCTAGCTTTCGTGTGATTTCAAAACTTTAATGTACGTAATTATTTTCAACGATATAGATTGAATGTTGGGGACTAATTAAGGAGCAGTTAATGGATTATGTCCTAATAGAATTAGAGTAAGTTGCATCTCATCAGATCATAATATGAGTGATCGCATGCGGTTTGATTGGATAGTTTGATGTGTAACAGATTTTTTTGTATAAGCAAATATGAAAATGATCATTAAAATGTCCTTCGAAGAGAAAAGTCGTTCTTTTATCATTCTGAATGATCTTGACCAGTAAATAATATTGACCTGATGATCTTGACCAGTAAATATTGACCTGATGATCGGGAACAGTGAATATTGATCTAATGATCTTGACCAGTAAATATTGACCCGATAATCAGGAACAGTGAATACTGACTTCTTTCACAAATAATAGTAGTGTTTGTACATATAATGTAGTTTGCAGTAAATATTTCTTTTCATAATGAATATATCGGCTGTTTCATCTGCAGGTGTCAAATTTTGACCCGCCGTTGAAAAATGACCATATAATGGTAATATATTATGAAACAATTGACCATAATGTTGTTTTGAGAAACTTTCATCAAAGAAATAATTTCATTGTTGAAAATACTTGGGGACATGAACTACACGCTTTACACCAGTATAATTCATGACAAACGGGATGATTTAAGCCTCTCCATCGTGAATCCCCCGTGTTTGTGTAGCGGTATTCCATCATCGCCTGTATATGGTGTTTGTGTCTCTCGACTGGTTCGATACACAGGGATTTGTTCTGCGTATGATCAGGTTCCAAATCGAGGCAGGCTACTGACAAACAGGTTGATGTTACAGGGGTTTCAAAAGTCTTGTTTAAAGTCGGTCGCCTTTCGCAAATTCTATGGTCGTTATAACGATCTAGTTTGCCTATACAACCTATCATTGGGTCAAATGCTGTTTAACGTGTGTCATACCGATTGTTGGGCTGTTCTTAACACATTGATTTTGACTACGGATTGCTCCGTTTGCCTGATCGGGACAAGGGGCTCGCGGCGGGTATGACAAGTGGACGTGGGGTGCTTGCTCATCCTTGTCGCCTAGTCCAACCTCTGGTATGCCCAAGGTCCGTGTTTGCCCAACTCGTTATGTAAAAGAATTTACAAGGGTTGTTTCGTTGAAAACGTCGGTTTTTTTACCCCCATTTGCCCCAAGGATGAAAATGGAAATTCTGAAAACTTATTGCTCATCTACAGGGCACCACCAATCACATTCCAAAAGATGATTTTGCTACTGCATACAATGTAAGGAGTTCTGGAAACCAGATTTTAGTAAAAAATAAACGTCCTTTAGAACGTCTACTTGGCCCCCCAGGGTGACAATGAATACTTCGGAATTTTATTGCACATCTACCGGACCCCATCTATCATTATCATAAAGATTAATTGATTACTATTTAAAATGAAAGAGGAGTTGGAAGAAGAAAGCGCGAAATAGGGACGGACGGACCACAACACTATACCTGAACTTTCTATAGAAAGTGCGTGTATAATGATTGTTTTAGAAGATTATCTACAATATGAAGAAAGGAAACGGTCAAACAAACATACAAAAGACTTTATTTATTAAACAAATTCTTAGTTTCAGGAATTATTTATCTCCGAAAAGCGAAAAGTTCCTATAGTCTGTTTTATTTTATTTGTGATGTGTAAAAACTGTCCATACCAGATTTAGAGTATCTGTTTTATTAGCGATTGACAGTACCTGTATCGGTGGTTACTAAATGTCCCTAATGAAATAAAACAGATAGGGCCTCTTTAATATCACGAGATATTATTTGAAGTGAACATTAATTGCTAGAACCGATCGAAGCTGAATGTAAATTTACAGACACGAATTATGAAGGACTGATCCGAGATTCGATGAAGGCGTCAGTCCAATTATCCAGCCAAGCCGAATCTCAAACGAGATTAATCTATGCAATGCTGCCCCAGGAAATCTCCTTTAGAACTCATAAACGATTTCTGAATAATAATATTATGTGCCGGGTAGTCGTCAGGAAATGAATTTGCTAAAGTAAATGTGGCAAAAATGATATTGGTGTTTATGAAGGCCTGGATAAAATGTCACAAGCTTATCAACCTGACTGTTCGGAAATCACATAATTTTCTCCGCTTTATTACAAATATCTTCAGTTAAATTTTGTATCCAATGTGTTGTCGCTGCGAAACGAAATCAATATTGATCATTTCACGAATCTATCACCTTGGGCATTTCGAAAGAATCTTTTCTATAACAAGATCATTCCTTACGCAATACCGTTCACAACGCATTCACGTGGTATCTGGCCCCTTCGTATTTAAAGACTAATTTTTCTTTACCTCTCAGAAACCGGGAAATAGTCATAGAAAAAGTACAGAAATTTTTAATATCAAAATTTTGTCATTTTCATAAAATCTCAAAGCATGTTATATAAAAGGTGAAGATAACGAACAGTGATTAATATATGAGCCTCGCCAGATAGAAATCGACCTTATGGCAAAATTTTCACAATTTGATATTTTTATTTTAATTTAGATGTTGCATGACATACTGATTAGGAAATCGAAAACGAGACCTAAATATCTGTAGTAATAACAAAGATATTGAAGTTTGATAATGGCACACTTTATAAAGTTACTTTAAAAAACACCGATATTTTAGATTCAATTGTGACGTCATGAGTTTTTCATAACATGTTCTATTATACATGTATACACGTAGTTTTTTCAATATGTCATAATGATGTAAAACAAAAATACAAATGATTCAGCTTTGTCTCATGAAATTCCTATACAGTCATTCCTCCTCAGGAGCGGGACACGTGACATCTTTGTACGGCGCTTTTACATAAGGTACATGTATGATTTCACGGAAGAGGTATCGCATTCTGTCCTTAGAAAGTCCACCTGGCAAAATAACTTCAGGAAATTCGGTGTGCATGCCATCTAATTCGACTCGTTCTTTAAAAAGATTAATTTGTACTGCTGGGGTATCAAGCGTTTGTTTCGCATATACTATGCCTGGTTCCTCAGCTGTGAACATGAAATGATGGAATTTCCCGATCCCTTTCACCGGCTTACAATATCTATTGAAGAAAGCATCCCACTTGAACCACTGAAAATCTCCACATCTTGCTACCGTATTACTCTTTGCAGATTGCTCTTTTACTTGTTCTAAATGCTCAATGCTGTCAACTTCTGATCGCCGATATTTCTTCTTTAGCATTCCGAAGCAAGAATCGCACAGACATTTGGTATGACCAGCTATCATAAAATGCAAATTTATTTTTTTGTGGAGTCCGTTTAAGCAGCGCCATGCAAGATAATGTAGAGTTGTTTTGTTTTTGTTTTGGCCAACGCAGTTATCGGCGTGAAGATGGCAAGCTGTTTCCCCGTAGCTGTTGGCGTCGAAGTAATGATGCCATATACTCAATGCAGCATTTGGTCCGTGCGTTTTACTTCCATTTTCACCTATAGTTTCATTTTCATCTATTAGGTAATTGGATTGAAGAGGAAAGTTCTCATCACATACTCCAAAAATCTGTACCTTTCGGGGTTGTAGAAAAAAAGTGGTCCGACTTGCTGTGAAGAATGGGGAATAGTCACGTATTGAGAAAAGTCAAACGTATAATGTACTTTCTCATAAGGTACATAGCATGACTGCGAATATCTGCCATGAAATTTTTCAACATCTTGAAGTTCATCCCGTGCTTTAGTAGTACACTCTTTATAGAACTCGCACTCCTGTTTCACTTGGTCTATGTGGTCAATCAGACGCTGTGTGAGTTCCAACTTTGTCTCTTCATTAAATGCACCATCTATATTTTCACGGAGATCATAACAGGTCTTGCACAGGTTTGTTTTGGGTTTCATGAACTGTATGAAAGGTACATACGCATTCCAAGCTTCTTTGAATGTAGATAACTCGACGTACGCGCTATTTGATTCCAGGCAGGCATCTTTGTACTTTGCATGTACTGCTGCTTTACACGGAAGGAGAACTGGTGGCGTGTCGTCGCGTGCTCGCGGGGCAGCAGGCAATGGCAACCCAAACTGGTCAGCGAATCTCTTGATGAACAATACTGCAGCTTCAATTACACAAAATGGATGACCATGGTTTGACTTCCAACCGGTCAATCTGTGAATGCCGTTTTCTTTGAACTGTTTCTTTAAGCTTTTAAATTCCGAACGTCCTATTTCGAAAATAGAGCGCCAAGTACTCTCGCATATTTTCATTCCTTGAAAGATGTAATGGAACCGTTGACGTTCTCGCTTGTTCCCTTTAGTGGTGTCCTCTCCTGCTATGGTTATCTGATCTTCTAACTTGGACAATATATAAATGTCTCTCTCACTTTTGGTAAACTCACGGAGCCTTAAAAGAAAGCTGGTATTCATGTTCTTTGTATGACGAAATGTCAACAAAACAGTTCGTACTGCAGCCACACTCACTTGCAAATAGATTGTTAACGTACAACCGTTCATGATCCACATTATCATCGTAGCTTGGTTGTGATTGTATTATAATGTTAAAAATTTCTGTAATTTGTTTTGATTCCATGGTGCCAAAATTTTAACGATTTGTTACAAAGGTATCAATCGTGATAGTTTTAAGTTCATGTTACGAGTAAATCTACCTTTTAAATTTCGATCACGAAAGCATTGGAATATTTATTGTTTGTTTAATGGTTTGTTTTACATCCCTTCGAGAATGTTTCACTCGTCTTGAAGTACCATACATTAAGACCTATGATTAGCGCTAAGGGCTGTTGTAAGAAGTGCCAACGCCTGCTGCAAGACTGGTTTTAAGATCCTATCCGAAAGACCCATATTTTTCAGTTCAAAATGCCGACCGTTTGGCAAGGGAGCAATCACTACCTATGAAAGTGAAGATGACAGTGATCAATCTCATAAATCCTATAAGCAATACAAAATAGATAGTTGGGCGAAAACGGACCCCTGGACACACCAGAGGTGGAATCAGGTGCCTAGAAGGAGTAAGCATTCCCTGTCGATCGGTCACACCCGCCATGAGCCCTATATCGTAATCAGGTAAACGGAGTTATCTGTAGTCAAAATCAGTGAGCCACGAATGGTCCAACAATCGGTATGAAACACACCAGACAGCATTTGACACATTGATAGGTTGTATTGCCAAACAACCATAGCATTTGCGAAATGCTGAGTTTAAACGAAACTGTTGGAACCCCTGCACCATCAAATTGTTTGTCAGTAGCCTGTCTCGATATAACAAGAGGCCCATTGGCCACATCGCTCACCTGAGTCACCTTGGCCCATATCTGAAGACTTTCCATATATATTTGCATGTAAAACCTTAGTCCCTATTATGACCGCCAACTACCCCTGGAGGCCACGATTTTTGCAAACTTGAATCTACAGTACGTCAGAAAGTTTTCATGTAAATGTCAACTTCTTTGGCCCAATGGTTCTTGAGAAGAAGATTTTTAAAGATTTTCCCTATATTTGTATGTAAAACTTTGACACCCACCCCAGTTGTGGCCCCATCCTACCCTCCGGGGGCCATGATTTGAACAAATATGAATCTGCATCATGGCAGGAAGCTTTCATGTAAATCTCAGCTTTTCTGGCTTAGTGGTTCTTGAGAAGAAGATTTTTAAAGTTTTCCCCTATATATTTGTATGTAAAACTTTGATCCCCCCTTGTGGCCCCATCCTACCCCCGGGGGCCATGATTTGAACAAACCTGAATCTGCACTATGTCAGACAGTTTTCATGTAAAAATCAGCTTTTCTGGCTCAGTGGTTCTTGACAAGAAGATTTTTCCTATATATTTGTATGTAAAACTTTGATCCCCTATTGTGGCCCCATCTAATCCCCAGGGCCCATGATTTGAACAAACTTGACTCTGCATTATGTCAGAAAGCTTTCATGTAAATCTCAGCTTTTCTGGCTTAGTGGTTCTTGAGAAGAAGATTTTAAAAGTTTTTGCCTATATATTTATATGTAAAACTTTGATCCTCTGATGTGGGTCCATCCTACCCCGGGGGCCATGATTTGAGCAAACTTGAATCTGCACTATGTCAGAAAGTTTTCATGCAAAAATCAGCTTTTCTGGCTCAGTGGTTCTTGAGAAGAAGATGTTTAAAGATTTTTCCTATATATTTGTATGTAAAACTTTGATCCCCTATTATGGCCCCATCAAACTCCCGGGGCCCATGATTTGGACAAATTTGAATCTGCATTATGTCAGAAAGCTTTCATGTAAATCTCAGCTTTTCTGGCTTAGTGGTTCTTGAGAAGAAGATTTTTAAAGTTTTTCCCTATATATTTGTATGTCAAACTTTGATCCCCCTTGTGGCCCCATCCTACCCCGGGGGCATGATTTGAAGAAACTTGAATTTGCAATATGTCAGGAATCTTTCTGGTAAATTTGAGCTCTTCTGGCCCAGTGGTTCTTGAGAAGAAGATTTTTGAATGACCCCATCCTATTCTTGCATGTTTGTGATGATATCCCCTTTGAAAGGGACATGGCCCTTCATTTGAACAAACTTGAAAGCCCTTCACCCAAGGATGCTTTTGGCCAAGTTTGGTTGAAATTGGCTCAGTGGTCTGGAGAAGAAGTAGAAAATGTAAAAAGTTTACAGACGGACAGACAGACAGACAGACGAACAGACAGACGGACGACGGACAAAATGTGATCAGAAAAGCTCACTTGAACCTTCAGTTCAGATGAGCTAACTTGCGTATCGAATCAGTTGAGAGATATAAATTCCATATGTAGGTGATATTGGAATATTGTTACATAAATATGGGAAGTTGACGATGGAGAAGCTGAAATCACCCCGTTTGTCATATAGTTGAGGTGTTAGTTTGCTGTTAATATTTACTTTCAATAAGATATCTAAGTAGGAAGCAGAAGTGGATCACTATATTTATGTCTTAATCAAAGATTTCTATATTTCTCCTTCAGATGGATAGATTTCTTCTATGTGCTGTGGTTGTAATTATGCTACTTTACGTTGGTTTCTCAGGTAAATTTCTTCAGCATATTTATTTCATTTCATTATTTCAAGTATGACGGAAATGTCAGTTATCCGTGTAGATATAATTATGTGAAAGGTTTCTTTCGTTTAAATGTATTTATGATCAAAAGTACTTTTATCATTTGATCCACTACATCTGTAAAGTATTCAGTGCGGTCCTCATTTTTTTGTTTTGAACACCTTCTTATTAATGCATCAAAATGATACAATGATCAATATATACATTTTTATTTTATATTCAACAGTATAATTGTCATATTTTTATTTAGAATCTGCTGCATCGAATACTACTGCTGGTGCATCCGGAGAAAATGGAGGGACTGCTGTCACCGGAAGTATCTTGGTCGTTGCTGTTGTTATGACTATAGGCCAATCCGAAAACATGAGTTATCTTTCCTTGATCCGGAACGTAGTGCGCTTGCATAACAGTAGGTAAAGACTTCTGGGTAGTATATTCGAGAAGCTTCATTATCAACAGTGCAGAAGGCCGCGAATATATTGCTGTATAATTTTACAGTAATCACGCCAACAAATATGTTAACGTTAATAAAAAATCTTAATGCATAGGTTTACTTCATACACGTGAAAATAACCAACTTTGCATGTAAAAATAATAGAAAATTAATGTTGTAAGTAGAGGGGGACACCCCCCCCCCGATAGAATGTTCTATCATTAAACTGATGTAATTTCCTACGACAGGCCTGTCCCGAGACGCAGTTAGATTATTCTAACTAACCCCCCCCCCCATTTTCCAGTGTTTTATAACTGAAATTAGTATATATCATATATTGCATACATTTCCTCAGGATTTTTAGCCCGTGTTTTAATAAAGTTAGATTTAAAATTAAATATCAGAAGTTCAATATCAATGTAGTACATTCAGCGATGAAAGTTCTGCCACGATGTACGTCTAGGTATGTCGGACTGACACCTCTAGATTCTGAAAATGTCCATCTCCTTCGATTGGTGAGTAAAATTTAACCCAGTCTGATTAAAACCAGCCCCCCTTCTCCTATCGTCGTAGGAGAAGGGGGGCTGGTTTTAATCAGACTGAATTTAACCCAGCCTGTAGGCCTACTTGTAAATGAAACAGAGGCCACTGACAGATTTCCAGCTGTCTGCCCACAAATTTTATAGAGTTTCAAATACAAGTATAACTATAAAGAAATTCGTCGTTACAAACCACCTTTAAACTGACATTTAGACATGCAATGCTTTGAAAATAAAATAACGTATAACTGAACGCCCTAAATTTATAGTCGGCAAGAGTATGTGCCTGTAAATACAGCCATTTTGAGTAAAATATTTGGAGTTTTACTCAAATTATTTTGTAAATTTGTGGCGAAAGGGGGTGTCTAAATCTGTCATTGCAATTTCTGTTATGACACGATACATGAAGCATTATATTGGGGGGGGGGGGGGACGACTTACCTATCCCCCATAGAGTACATTTGATTTGAGAATATCTCGGGGGGGGGGATCACACAGAAAAAATAATTTATATCAGTCTAGCAATATTGAACAAAATTAATAAAAAACATTATTTAGTTACCTATTTTACTGCATTTTAAACACATCAGTTGATATTGACAATCCTAGTTTCATGCTGCAGTGTACAAAATGATTTGCACGTCCAGGTACTTTGGAGAAAGTTACCCAATGATTGCAATCTGGTTTATTTTTGAAAGAGTCGATTGGTGGTGGTGGTGGAATGATTTTAATCCTGATAAAATAATGAGAGCGTTGATTTCCTAATTTAATTGATTTCTTTTTTATTTTGAAAAGAGGGGGGGGGGGGGATGTTATGCAAGATCTTTGCACCACAGGCACTCGAAGTTTTTAATATCTATAATAAAGAAAATTGCCTACAAAATAATTATGTCAGTCGTTATTGGAGACATATATGTAAACAATTAAATGAATGTCTGGGTGATTTTCAATTTAATTTTTTAAATCCCCCGAAAACCACACCCGACTCGATCAAGAAATTCTTTTTTTGTTTCCATTAACATTTTCTTACTCTCTCGTACAAATGATTTCAACTGTTCTCGATTTTGAACAGCGCCCATACTAATATAACTATATATATATAATATATGCGCAGTCTGACTGTGTTACTACCCGGAAGTTGTCATATTCACACTAAATGTAAGAATACAAAGAGAGATAACTCACGTTTTCGGAAAGGCCTATAGGAAATCTGATCACGAACAAATGATACAGAAGCTGTATTAACTGCCTATTATGAAATTTTAACACATCTAGATAATGACTAACACCAATGGAATAAAATCAAAGAATCATGACAATTGTTGGAATCTTTCAAAGATGTTTTTTTAAAATCAAAATATATCATGTATACATGTATGATTGAATCTTAATGAATTGGATTTCTCTGAATATGACTTATTTCTCTTCTTTGATACAATACATGTGTGATTTGATAAAGGATATCGAGAATTGAGGATAACAGAAATTTTTGTTCGATATTACGAGTAATTGGGGCTAGTCAAGTATCCTTTCCCGCATAGTTAATGAATATCATTTTTCGAATAAAAGATAAGTAATATTTCGTCGGACCAAAATATCATCATCATCATCATCATTTCTGCCTGAAAAATAGGGGTCGGTTAAAAGTTTTGGTATTTCGACTAAAATACAATGAGGCTCGTTTTATCAAGGGACGTACGCCTGTCGGAATTCTACGTCCGGGATAAATCGGATCTTACGCTGAAACTAAAGAGGCGCAAATCAATCAAAAATTGCTCCTTTAACCTGAATCTTCTACTATAAGCTTTTATGTCTGTTTTAAGTTCTTAATAATTTATCAGAGGGGTAAATGCATAAATTAGACGTTTAGGCAGTAACTTTATGTCAAAATTTGTGATGGCTCTGAATGACAGATTAAAAACTTCAGGATTCATTGATATATTAGAGGGCGATTTCTTGGTAATTTGATTAAATGAGTTGTAAATACTGGTAACTAATGATTTCGAGATTTGCATCTCTGGCCTGGATTGGATTTGCCTCTTCCTAAAAACTAATACCACACTCCTCTTCCGGTGTACGTTGTTTCCTCATTTCTTTAGATATTTCGTTGTTTATGAACACGTACGCGAATACGGAGGGCGTTACTACTTTCAACAATGAAATATTCACACTAAGCGCACTGACTCTCATTTGCACCGTATGTCATCCAGTTGTCATTCCCCCAACTTCCAAAGGTGTACCAAAGGGTTAAGCCACCCGAATCTGCCGCATCTGCTCTACTCCCACTACTTTCCAAGGACAAGGATAAATCTTTAAAACTCACTTGACAAACAGAAGATATGGTGCTTTATTTCTACCTAAATGTGTTACACATCTTTACTATCCTTAGCCATGTTAAGTAAAACATTATCGGTTTGTCCAGAGGTGGGACACGTCAGTCCCGAAAATTTGACAATCCAATTGTCATTTCCGCACTTTATATGTGTTTTATATTTGACCTACTACCTACTCAGTGGATCCGACACTATAAGGTATCGGGTATTGTTGCTCTCTTGCTCTGAACACCAGGAAGAAATGGCATCAGCTTATCAACTGGACGATTTAGCTATCTAACATATTTTACTTGTTAAATATCAAATTGAATTTGCACTACTCTATTTAGAGTATTATACAAAATAGTGTAAACATCGACAAGCTTTTCGAAAAATTCTTGCATGATCATTAAAGAGTATATACATCACGTGGTATATTTTCACCTTTTCAATAATGGGACCGATGTGTATGAAGTATGCAAAACTGATGGGAATTTCTCGATATGGGTTTCAGTCACCTTCTATAAAAGGAAGTCTTTTCTATTCTTACAAACTGACAAGCAAATACATTTGCTGACCCCCGTGGGGATCCGGGTTAGAATAGGTCCTCAGTACCTCTAGTTCGTTGTAAGAGTGGACTAAATGGGGCGGTCCTTGGGACGAGACCGCCAAAACGGAGGTCCCGTGTCACAGCAGGTGTGGCATGATAAGATCCTTCCCTGCTCAATGGCCGTAATCTCCGAGCATAGGCCTAAATTTTGCAGCCCTTCACCGGCAGTGGTGAGGTCTCCATATGAGTGAAATATTCTCAAGAGGGACGTAAAATAATATTCAATCAATCATTTATTGACTAGCACAGGACGTATATGGGGAAGCCTGGAGTTTATCATACCGACATGAAATGTATGAAAATGTAATAAAACCATATCTGATACACTGTATGAACACTATAATACAAGTGTAACAATAGGTGTGACTGATAACAGAATTAAATTGAGTATCCTTCCATTAACGACGTGACCGGTCAGGAAAAGCCAGAAGTAAAAAACTATATGAATCGTCAAACGCCTGTGTTGATTTGGTTTAGATAAGAATAGACATAAGACATTTTTTTATTCATAAAGATTCGTTATTAGCATTATCTATGCACTATAATGAATCAATATTGATAAGATTAGTATTTGAGTCTCTAAATCGTTATGGACCGTTTCATCCTTTTTGGGTAGTTAGCGGCACCAACCAAAATGACTGTGACATTGAAAGTACAGCTTTTACGATTTTCAGTCAATTGGAGCTATTACATGTACGGACTTCATTTTATGAATTGGGGTAAGAAATTCATTTTAGAAATTATATCTTATGCTGCATATTCTATGTAAAAGCTTGATGGAATGCTCAAATATTCTGTTTAGTTGTATAGTGCCAGGGCCAGCTAAAAGTCGACCAAAAAATAATAGGCATTTTCCGAATTCATTCCTGCAGATCTTGGGATGTATACGGAATTTCGGGATGAACTTTAGTAGAACTGTAGATTGATTATGTTTGAATATATTAGAACAAAAAGTAGAATTTTATATCCATTGGTTTTTTTGTTTTACATCGACTAAATTTAGAGTTCTATACCTTTACTCTTTAATAGTAAATTCGACCCCAAGCGATGCAATTGCCTTTGGATTGATCACTAAATATCGTATGGATGGTTCCATTTTTCATTGAAGAAACCACTGTCATTGTTGTATTTAATTTATCATAAGGAATGGTCGAGTAAAGTGTTGAAAACTTGTACGTTTTGATGTTGTTGATTTGAGAAAAGTTTTGTGATTTCAAATTTACTAAATGTAATGTTCCAAGCTACGTCTCTAAGAATAAATAACATTACATGTTACATGTCATTTCACCGTTCATGCTTGAAAACTTTCTACAAATATTTTCACCTTCCATATTCGTGTACTTCACAGTACCAGATGAGAATGCGGATTAGAATCAGTCTGTAAATCTTAAAAGGGCGTTGTAACTATATAGAGGTAATTATGGAAGCAGGGCAGAGTTTGATAGCTATCCCTCTACATTTACACTTTGTCATAATTTGATAGATCAGTGGGATGCTTAACATGGAATATACCCCTTTTCCAGACCTTAATGATACCTCTAGAGACAACTTATCAGATGTCCTCTTGTTCCAGTACGAGTCAACATGCAGAAATTACAAGGACATAATGCTTTACGATCTAACCAATAAGGATATTCAATAACGTGGTCCTTGTAAAAGAACGTTGATATGATGACAGTGCATTACGCTGTACAGATGGAGAGAAATAATTACGGGTGTAATGCTTTCCTAACAAATTAATAACATTTTTCTACGGTGATTCGACATTTCTTGCATTAAAAATATGATTATTCTTTCAATTAGAGACGTCACTACGTTTGTTTCAGTTCAAACCATCAGGGAAATCTTGAATTAGGTTACTAGGAAGGTTTAGCTGCTGTTCAAGCGTAATTTCTTTTTACACGAATGTGATTGTTGTGGTAGTATCAGAGATATGGGCTTCCTACAAGTTCTGGCTGATGGATCCCCCTCTCCTCTTTTTCTCTGGTTTACCATGTGGTAGTTTTCCTAGATACGACATCACAGGTGGGTCAACACTTTAGCTCAAGCACTGGACTACTGTGACAGAAACCATGGTTTGTTTCATCGCCCTCAGCAGTAGAATACTTGAATCAAATCGAGTAGTCTACGACTTCCTCATCCAGCATAATCCTACGCTTACGTTGAAGATCTACCGAGAGTATGGTAAAAAGATGATCATAGTTTAATCTCCTGTTCAGTTTTATAAAACATAAGTTTATACAATCGTAACTTCGAAAACGTTTAATATATTTCTAAATGCACAGACAGGATAATTAATATGCTGCACACAAAATAGGCATCTATGCAAAGTGAAGATAACGAACAGTGATTAATCTCATAACTCCTATAAACAATACAAAATAGATAGTTGGGCAAAAACGGACCCCTGGACACACCAGAGGTGGGATCAGGTGCCTAGGAGGAGTAAGCATCCCCTGTTGACCGGTCACACCCGCCGTGAGCCCTATATCCTGATCAGGTAAAAGGAGTTATCCGCAGTCAAAATCAGTGTGCCAAGAAGGGCTTAACAATCGGTATGAAACACGTCAGACAGCATTTGACCCAATGCGAGGTTTTATTGACGAACTAGATCGTTATAACGACCATAGAATTTGCGAAATGCTGACTTCAATCGAGATTGTTGAAATCTCTGTACCATCAACTTGTTTGTCAGTAGCTTACCTCAATTTAAAAACTGACTATACGCAGAACAAGCTCTTGCATATCGAATCAGTTGAGATATATAAACACCATATGTAGGTGATAATGGAATATTGCTACATAAATATGGGAAGTGACGATGGAGAAGCTGAAATCATGCTGTTTGTCATACAGTTGAGTTGTCAGTTTGCCGTTAATGTCTACTTTCAATAAAATATCTAAATATGAAACAGAAGTGGACGACTCTGTGGTGTCCTTTATTTCGAGCTCACAGGGATATATCAAATCGACATATGAATGGAAGCTATAATTGTTAATAGACAAAGCGTCATCAATATATCTAAAAGTCGAATTGAAGGCTACAGCGAGAGATTTTTTTCTTCTCGCGTAGAAGTTTTTGAATAAATTCTGCTTCATATGAATATAGAAACAGGTCAGCTAACAAAGGAGCAAAATTCGTGCCCATGGGAATTCCAACAGACTGTTGGAAGACCTGATCACCAAAGATCACGAATATATTGTCAATGAGGAACTCTAGCATATTTTTTATTTCAACTTCTGAGTACTTGTGCGTGGAATCAGAGTGGTGTTTAACAAAGTAAGTTTTTGAATGACTTATCACTAGATATGAATATTTCCGTTTTTGTTGAAGAAGTAACTGTCTATGATGTCAAAAAGTCTAGTCTTTAATTTATCGTGAGGAATGGTCGTGTATAGTGTTGAAAAGTCGTAGGTTTTAATGTTATTGATTTGGGGAAAATTCTGTGATTTCAAGTTTACCAAAAGTTCTTTAGAATTTTTTAGAATCCACATTTGATTAACACCACTTCTGGCATATGTAGTCGCACAGTAAGTTTGAAGTTTCTCCTTCACAGCTATTAACATTTCGTGAGGAGCAAAGATAGGGGCTTGGTAGAGCACTTACTGGATCCAGCAATATATCTTTCTGTGTCACCCTCTGGAAGTTTATCAAAGGGAAGAGAAACGTATGTGGTTTGTAAATTAAAATTGATGGGAAAAAAATGATTTACAAGATAACGGTCTAGAGTACCTTTATAGTTCCATACTCTGTTTGAAGGCTTTTAAATTCATTCAAAGGTCAAAATAAATCCACTGCATGGATTACAACAATTTCATTTGTGTTGAAAATCTATTTTCTTTTACCTGTGATATTAACGCAACTATTCCGGTGCGCGATTTATTGATACAATAAATTCTTTTCAGGGATAAATTCTTCGAAGTTGTCATTAAAGTTCACAATAGGAAGCACAAAGAAAATTACTGCATACATCCACGGCCTTCTGGATCTGACAGCTACAGATTCAACTTATCAAATATTGAATATCTCTTAAAATACATCTAACAATAGGCTTACTGCAACACACATCCAACGAACGAATAACTCAGTAAATCCACTTCTACTTTAGAATCAAAACAGGGGGGGGGGGGGGTCAAACTGACAGTCTCTCTGTTCTGGGAGGTTTAGATTATAGGATGTTACTTAAGCCAATTTACGCCAAACTTAGTCCGGCTTAGATTGTATTCTCATTTTATCTGATCAATTAACATCTCTGCAGGTCTGACCGGTTTACAGAGGATTATTCCTCCTCCCAGTCACCTGATCCCACCCCATGTATTCTCTTGAATTTGTATCTTTTATAGAATTGTTGAGATTGATCACTGTTCGTTATATTCACTTGTTTATTCTAGAATCAGCAAAAATGTGCTGTGACTTACGTTACTAAGTTAGACAAAGACTTTCGCCATTTACAACCAGAGTCTACACGGCACTCACGCTCAGACAGCGATCATCTTTTGCGGTGTGTTTTTGTACGTATGCGTTTTGATTTGAAGATTGTATTTGAAAAATGCTTTTGGATATTGTCTAATTAATATTTTCCGCGGTACGGAGAATAGCGAAAAATAATTGTCTTATAAGTTCGGAAATAAATTGTCCAATGAAATTTAGTTTAACAGTCACGTGGTGACTATTGGTTTGAGTGATGCTCGAATCGCACGGGATATCAGTTCTAGCCCGTCTTCTGGAGAAGACATAAAAAATATTTACATGCAAAAATTAAATTTTTTGGGGAGTTTAATCCATATGTTATGTATAAACAGTTTTATATAATGCAAAGTTCTTGCATAATATTACGACGGCGCGCTTTTGATGCAATTTGGACATGGTAAAGGACACAGGTTTCCCAATCTGACTAAAGTACAGACCTATATTATTATATATATATAGAATATCACACTCTAATGTTGATCTCGGACCTGGGATTGGCCCCGAGAGTTGATCTCGGCCCGAGCCCGTAGGGCGAGGGCCGAGATCACTCGAGGGGCCAATCCCAGGTCCGAGATCAACATTAGAGTGTGATATTGTTTATATCATATACCTAAAACACAACAAGTTGATAAACATTTTTTTTAAATTGGGTGGGTGGGGGGGGGTCATTGACCCAAACATAAATACATAGTATACTGTACAACGATATTTGACTATTTCATTCCTTCAGAGAGTTTACTTTAATGGTTACGTTTCCAGTACTATTGACATTGTGAAACATGCTAAAGTCTGGGTTTTGTAGCTTTATTCCATTGCTGATTTTTATTTATTTTTTCGGATTTACCAAACTCGCCCGTTTTCAATATTTCATATAATTTGTAAGAGTTGTAGAACTTTGTTTACGTGGCGTCATCGTATGAACGGGAATGTTTACAGATCTGATGCTGCTATTTCTTTGCTTAAGAAATGTTACCTGATACTGAGGTAAGTTTTTTTTACCGTTTCCCATCTGTTTAGCATCTATAAGTCGTTGAAATACGTCGGAAGATAATGGTTCTGCTTTTCTCGTTTTATTGCCAAGTCCTCGGGATTTTAGATTTCAGAAATCGTTTTAAAACAGTTTTCTACATCAAAATTGCTGTAAATTAACATTTTATCTCCATTAGGACCGGGGATTTCTGAAAATGCTTCAGTATCACCCTCCATAATCCTCCTACTGTTTTCTGTCACCTAGAACGTTGAATGTTTTGAAATGAAGTTAAACGTGTTATTGTTCTAAATAAACAATTGTTACTTGGGTTACCCCCTTTGCTTAGATACTCGCTACAATTTAGCGCTGTTTTCAAAAACGTTTTTATTTAATTTTTCTGCTTAAATTAAATTTTGTCGTGGAAGAAAGTATTATATATGAAAAAAATTGTGTCTAACATCATTTTTTCATGTAGTTATGTTAGATTTCAAAAGATTAAAGAAGAAATAGCCATTTGAAATTTGAGGGCGAGACAGCCCCTTGACAACGGGCCGAAACAGAGATATCTCGGCCCTTAGGGTGAGACAGCCCTACCTACTTGCAGCTGTCTCACCCTAGCCAAGATAGGTGTATCAGGGCTGATACACTACTAGGTATATGATATATAATAATATAGGTCTGTACTTTAGTCAGATTGCAGGTTTCCAGACTTAACTTTTCTAGTTTTTTATTTCTGGTTTTTCCTTGCCGGTATCGTCGTCGATTATTCATAACATTTTTCAATTCCACTTTTGGTAATCATACTTATGCTCCAACAGCCCTTTCAAAAAATGAAATTCTTAAAAACAATGCTTCAGTTTTAGACACATTTAATATCTCAGTCAATGGGTCGAATGAATATGAGTTACCGTACCTATACTGGATTCCTAAACTACATAAAAACCCTTACAAACAAAGATACATTGCTGGATCCAGTAATTGCTCTACCAAGCCCCTATCTTTGCTCCTCACGAAAATATTAACAGCTGTGAAGGAGAAACTTCAAACTTACTGTGCGACTACATATGCCAGAAGTGGTGTTAATCAAATGTGGATTCTAAAAATTTCTAAAGAACTTTTAGTAAACTTGAAATCGCATAATTTTTCCCAAATCAATAGCATTAAAACCTATGACTTTTCAACACTATACACGACCATTCCTCACGATAAATTAAAGACTAGACTTTTTGACATCATAGACAGTTGTTTCTTCAACAAAAACGGAAAACGGAAATATTCATATTTAGTGATCAGTCATTCAAAAACTTACTTTGTTAAACACCACTCTGATTCCACGCACAAGTACTCAGAAGTTGAAATAAAAAATATGCTATAGTTCCTCATTGACAATATCTTCGTGGTCTTTGGTGATCAGGTCTTCCAACAGTCTGTTGGAATTCCCATGGGCACGAATTTTGCTCCTTTGTTAGCTGACCTGTTTCTATATTCATATGAAGCAGAATTTATTCAAAAACTTCTACGTGAGAAGAAAAAATCTCTTGCTGTGGCCTTCAATTCGACTTTTATATATATCGATAGCTTTCATTCATATGTCGATTTGATATATCCCTGTGAGCTCGAAATAAAGGACACCTCAGAGTCGTCCACTTCTGTTTCATACTTAGATATTTTATTGAAAGTAGACATTAACGGCAAACTGACAACTCAACTGTATGACAAACGGGATGATTTCAGTTTCTCCATCGTCAGCTTCCCATATTTATGTAGTAATATTCCATTATCACCTGCATATGGTGTTTATATATCTCAACTGATTCGATATGCAAGAGCTTGTTCTGCGTATAGTCAGTTTTTAAATCGAGGTAAGCAACTGACAAACAAGTTGATGGTACAGGGATTTCAACAGTCTTGATTGAAGTCAGCATTTCGCAAATTCTATGGTCGTTATAACGATCTAGTTCGTCAATACAACCTCGAATTGGGTCAAATGCTGTCTGATGTGTTTCATACCGATTGTTAAGCCCTTTTTGGCACACTGATTTTGACTGCGGATAACTCCGTTTACCTGATCAGGATATAAAGCTCACGGCGGGTGTGACCGGTCAACAGGGGATGCTTACTCCTCCTAGGCACCTGATCCCATCTCTGGTGTGTCCAGGGGTCCATGTTTGCCCAACTATCTATTTTGTATTGCTTATAGGAGTTATGAGATGGATCACTGTTCGTTATCTTCACCTTGCATTCTCTATATTTTTCTTTGAATAATTCTCCAACAAAACCTCCTCCAACATAGCTAAAAGGTCCCGTTTCTTAAGGTCTAAATCAAATGTCCATATTTGTTTTACAATTAATTTTGACGACAAGTCTTCACTCTCATGCTACATGATATAAATTATGAAGGTTCGGGGAAAGTGTCCGTCCAAATACAATGTATCTAGTCGAACCGAATCTCAGCCGAAATTAATCTATCCCATGCTCCTTCAGAAAATCTCCTTTGGAACTGACTAAAATTTTCTTGATAAATTTCTGGGTAAAAGAGTTTCCCAAAGTTAATGTGGAAAAAATGACATTGGTGTTCTTACAAGGCCTGGATAAAATATCACAAACTTACCATCTTGACTCTGCGGGAATCACATAATTTTCTCCGCTTTATTACAAATATGCCCAGTAAAATTCTGTATCTAAAGTGTTGTCGCTGTGAAACGAAATCAATATTGATAATATCAAGAAAACTCTGCGTACTCTATCACCTTGAAAATTTTGAACGAATCGTTTCCATAACAAGATAATGCATTATGCAATACCAATAAGAATGCATTCGCGTGATCTCTGTCTACTTTGTATTTAAAGAATAATTTTTCTTCCCGTTTCCAGAAGCGGGACAATAGACAGAGGAAAGGTACAGATATTTAAATACACTAAAATGTTGTTCATATCCCCTCTGAAATCTTAAAGCATAATGTTATATATTTGTGTAGGTTGTTTTAATTACTTTACAAAATTTCACGTTTTGTTTCAAGGATATCAATCGTGATGGTTTGAATTTCATGTTATGGGAAAAATAGTTTTTCAAATATCGATTACGACAGCATAGGAATATTTGGTGTTTGTTTAGTGGTGTGTCTGTTTTATGTCCCTTAGAGAACGTTTCACTCATATTAAGACGACACTAGCTGTAGGCGAAATAACACAAATTTAGACCTATGCTTAGCGCTCATACAGGGCCGTATCAGTGAGGGTTTCTTAACGTGCTAACGCCTGTCGAGACACGGGGCCTCCCTTTTTAAGGTCAGATCTGCAAGACCCGTATTTTCACTTCTAATTGCTAAGCATCTGCCGAAGAAGCAAAAACTACCTATATATACGTCTTAGGTACGACGTTGTCATGGCATGAACGGGGCTCGAACTCACGGCCTCCATTTTACGAAGCGAATGTTCTACTACTGAGCTACCGCGACATGCTTGAGATATTTATAGTATACTTATCACGATGGTTTTGATTTCGCGGAAAAATGGGAAATCGTGAACATAGTACTATTAAAACCAGCGTGTTCATTTCTCATACTTCATAGCATAATGTTATATATTAATGCAACAATAAATTATCTTGGATTTGAATCTTAATCAAATATTTATACATTTCTTCTTCAGATGGATAGATTTCTTCTGTGTGTTGTGGGTGTAATTTTGTTACTTTCTCTTAGTTACTCAGGTAAATTTCTTTGGTATTTTCATTCATTTCTCAGAAGAAAATGTCAATTATCTATGTATAATCATATGTATATATGAAAAGTTTATTTTATTAAAACGTATTTATGATCAAACGTACTTTTATCGTTTGATCACTACATTTGTATAGAATTCAGTGCGGTCCTCATTTTTGGAGCAGCTCCATCAAATGCATCAAATGATTTAAATATGCATGTTCTATATTCAACTGTGTCATTATCATCTTTTTATTTCAAAGATGCTACATCGAGTACTAACCCTTCAGCCGCTACATCGAGTACTACCACTGGCGCACCCAAAGGAAATGGAGGGACTGCTGTCACCGGAAATATGATGATCGTTGCTATAGCTATGACTTTGGGAAATCTGATTATGAAGAACTAATACAGAAAATGTGATGACTCTCAATCTTGAATTGTAATACATCGAACCGAGGTCTACCACCAATGGAATAAAATCAAAGAATTATGCTGCAATTTTTAAAAGAATTTATTTTACAATGAAATATCTTGATATGATGAACCCTAATAAATTTAATTCTTCCCTTTGTTCTAGATATGTGGTGTGATTGAAAAGGCTATCGATAATTTATGATTATATAAACTTTTTAATGATATTAATTGGAGTTAGAGTTCGAAATCAAAGGCACCACAAAGTCGTCCACTTCTGCTTCATACTTAGATATTTTATCGAAAGTAGATATTAACGGCAAATTTACAACTAAATTTTATGAAAAACGGGATGATTTCAGCTTCTACATCAACTTCCCATATTTACGTGGCAATATTCCATTATCACCTGCATGTGGTGTTTATATCTCTCAACTGATTCAATACATAAGAGCTTGTTCTGCGTATGGTCGGTTTTTAAATTGAGGCAAGCTACTGACAAACAAGTTGATGGTGCAGGGGTTTCAACAGTCTCGATTGAAGTCAGCTTTAACTGTGCTAGACTATATTGAATCAATGGAGTTTTAAAAGTTAAAAACATCATGGCCAGTAAATAGCAGTAAAGTTTTAGTATATATATATATATATATATATATATATATATATATATATATATATATACTTCGTTACTAGCTTGAAAATACGGATGTATATTTAATTGCTGTTATAAAATTTAGAAATTCATTTCAAAATTAAGGATTATCTCCCTCACGCATAGCTCTTATCCTTGAACGAATTTAACTTCACTTTTTTGGCACACTGTTTTTGCCTATAATAGCTCTAAAACGTCATTGTTATTTCGGATTTCAAACATTTCGGTTGAGCATCACTGAAGAGACATAATTTGTCGAAATGTGCATCTGGTGCATCAAAATTAGTACCGTACAAGTTTTACATATTAAAAAGGTTTATCGATCCAGATCAAAACTTATTTCTTACCCAATAGGATGTTCACAGTGCATAGCATACTTTTGCCTTTTCCAGTAAACAAATTAATACTTTTACTTCATGGAAGCCAAACAGAAAGAGCTGGTGTATTCAAGGACTCATATCTTCAAAACAAAAATTCTGATCAATAGTCTAATCATATACGTACATTTGTGTTCTGCTCAAATGCTGATATATGTGTGTGATTTGTTCATCTTGTCTATAATTTATCTTTATTCACTTGAGTGACTTGACTGTGCCTGTCATTTTCTAGGCTTTAAAATTAATACATACTGGGTATGCATCTGTATAGGTGTATATTTATTTATATAAGTACACATGTACAATGTGTACACTAGTGTTTCATTCATTAGACATGATTTTAAATAATTAATCAATATAGTATTCAACTAAAGGTCAAAATTTAATGTTTTCATAGAAGAATAGTGCTCGAAAAACAATATTCAAGATATAAATTTTATATTTAAAACAATTATTTTGAGGGTCATTTTCTTAATTCACTGTATGGGTCAATATATATCGTAATTGCGCTAAAAACAGTTATATGTTAAATAATTATAAAAATATATCAATTAATGAAATTAATACCTGTCCTGTCATGTTAGTTGAGACAGATCACCAGTTTCAAAGTATTAAATATGGCTTTGTCTAGACCTCTCTCAATCTAATTAAAATTAGACTAGTAGATCCGCTCTTGTACGATACGCCTCAATACAAATATTTGGTACTCTGTGGTTTTCTCTCGGTTCCCTTTCTTCTGTTACACTAGTCTCAAAATCATGTATCTATGAATTTCTTTAAAGTAGACCTATACTCGGTCTACGTCACAATCAAATGTAAATGCGGAACCACGCTTTCGTTTTCCGAAATGTGATATTTTAACGATATCCATTTGATTTTTACATGGCGATACGAGATTAATAGAATCCTTCATTAGTACGAGTGTGGGATAGGGAAATCCCACCGAGGGGACAAGATTCGCAGTCTAGGACGAGGCTGTGCCGAGTCCTAGACGGCAAATCTTGTTCCAGAGGTGGGATTTCCCTATCCCACACAAGTAAATAATGAAGGATTATTTTTCTCACATTTTACCTACAGTTTAGTGCATAGATTTATGAGCTATGAGAAAATTTTAAATTATGAAAATCCTCATTTGAACTTCAATGCAAAAACTAATTAGATAGGCAGAAAGAGCATACCCGAAAATGGTTTACACTGTAAGTGTAAACTAAAAAACCCAAGGTTGTCCATCAGAAAGTATACTACATTAAAATTTAAAGAAAACAATGCAAAATATTTTACTTCACCGTGTAACGTAAATCATAGAAAATATATGACGTCACAATCAAATGACGTCGCAGCAGTGTGAGACAGAAAAATCTCACATGGCTGTCTCGCATGGGTAAAGTCGATCTCACACTGGTGATAATGTGAGAATAATAGAATCCTTCATTAGTACGAGTGTGGGATAGGGAAATTCCACCGAGGGGACAAGATTCGCAGTCTAGGACGAGGCTTTGCCGAGTCCTAGACAGCGAATCTTGTTCCAGAGGTGGAATTTCCCTATCCCACATGAGTAAATGATGAAGGATTATTTTTCTCACATTTTACCTACAGTTTAGTGTATAAATTTAGGAGCTTTGAGAAAATTCTAAATTATCAAAATCTTCATTTGAACTTCGATGCAAAAACTAATTAGATAGGCAGAAAGAGCATACCCGAAAATGGTTTACACTGTAAGTGTAAACTAAAAAACCCAAGATTGTCCGCCAGAAAGCTATATAAATTAAAATTCAAAGATAACAATGCAAAATATTTTTACTTCACTGTGTAACGTAAATCTTCACCGTGTAACGTAAATCATAGAAAATATATGACGTCACAATCAAATGACGCCGCAGCAGTGTGAGACAGAAAAATCTCACATGGCTGTCTCACATGGGTAAAGTCGATCTCACACTGGTGATAATGTGAGAAATGAATATCCGATATCAAATTCCTTCCTGTGTGTTCTTATCTTCTTATCAGTCAAATCTTAAGTTGAGATTTTGTGGGTTTTTTTTATAGGGGGAAATAGAGATGATTATAGCTTTACAAAAAAAATCTATTGGAGAACAAACAACAATTTGGTGGATGAGGGTGTGTCAATTACATTGCACATGTTCATGAGGCATTCAGTGTACATTGACTATTTGCGGGGCTTCAGAAAGTGGTGGTGGTGGGGGGTGGGGGGGGGGCAGATGGGAAAGGGAAAGGTGAGACCAATCCAGATGTCTACGAGCATCATGATAATATTTCTTTTGTGAGGATCCGGGTTAGAATAGGTTCCAAATTTTCATCAACAAATATACATGGTACGCTCGTGTAAAAATGAAAAGTTCACATTTTGCTGCTCCAGTGACCACATATATCGTAGTTGTGTTCGCTGAGCAGGCATTACAATGTTACAGATATTGACACAAGCTTCAAAGATCAGCTGCATTTTTTCCTCATCCTCTCTTCCTTTTCAAAATTATTGTGGCGGCATCTATTAGTTCCTTATTGAGATTACATCTACTTAGACAGGCGTAAGTGATTTCATGACCTGTAGAGATTCATATAAAACTTTGTCTCAGGATATAAGATATATCACACATTACACGTATACATTAATCATGTAGGCAAAATCATCAAAATTTTGTTTGTTACTTTCGATTTACATTGTGCAAAGCCTTCTCTAGAATTTTTTTTCAGATGAAATGTAAAATTTAATCGTAAACCACATGTATATTATAATAGTTATAGTTTAGCATAGATCAAATCATCGTCGGTTACCCACGGGTGCTTCTATTCGATTCTCTCCATCATCATCAACAGGGGATGCTTACTCCTCCTAGGCACCTGATCCCACCTCTGGTGTGTCCAGGGGTCCGTGTTTTCCCAACTATCTATTTTGTATTGCTTGTAGGAATTATGAGATTGATCACTGTTCGTTATCTTCACCTTGCATGAGTATGAGGGAGCGTGAGTGGTCTCAAAACCGTGGTTTGCGACGATGAGTTCAAATTATTATCCAAGGTTGTAAATATGCTCAAACTTCACCTGTCTTCACATGACTTACGAAAATATGATAAGGTATAATTTTTCAAGGTTTTAAGGGGGTGTACTTGTTGTTGATCTGATGGCTTTTAAAATAACACGTCAACGTATGATTTTCTTACTCAAATCCTTATTCTAAGAGAATAATCTGTAAATCAATTAATCAAGGTTTAGTCCATAAAAATTAGGGAAAAGACCAATTATATTGACGTCAAATGGTATTTCCTTAACATGTTTGGGCTCACAAAGTATACGTTATAAAAATTATTATTCCAATTTATTAGAATAAATGATTACATACCATTAAGTAAAGGGGGTATACTCTATGTTGCTTATTATAGCCCATTTGTTTGGGAAAATAATAATTATTAAGAAAAATAAAGAAGGCGGAGTGCATTTTCCTTAACGTTGATGGGGTGCTTACTTTTGAGAAGCAATAACAATGAAAATAGCATGTCAACATATATATTTTTCAATGTCTATCTATTACTGGATTGTATATTTATCTTGTAAAGGCAATTTTTTCATGAATTGGGTCTATTTAAGGTCGACTATAGATCTGCCTTAAACGACAATATGAGCGTGGGATTTTACAATAATGTCGAAAATGAAGTTAAATGAAGTGTGTGTGTGTGTGTGTGTGTGTGTGTGTGTGTGTGTGATGGCCTGAAATAGCTGGGATGACACCTTCACATGCAGACATTTTAAAAATTTAACGGTATTTCAACCATAGGAACATCGACAGTTTTCAACTTTTGTGTTTGAAATCTCCCGGTTTGTCACTTTCGTTATCAATGTAAACACGGAAATCCCCGTGTCTACCCATTGGGTAGCGAGTTCAATGCTCATTATTTTACATGTACTATATTTCGTAAAACATATTGCTTAATTGTTATCAGAACGCAACACCGAAACCCCCAATATACATATTAAAGATAAAACACATACACATTTATATAACAGCAATTTATTTTCCTCGCTTGGAATATGTACTTCGTAAAAAATATAGCTTTCTTCTGCGGACGTAGTTATGCACATGTCTAGAAATTATCGTGAAACAGTCTATACCGGAAAGAACTTAATGCATTCACGTGATCTCTGCGTTCTTTGTATATAAGGAATAATTTCTCTTCCAGTTTCCAGAAACAGGGAAATAGTCAGTAGAGAGGTACAGAAATTTAGATATATCGAAATTTTGTTATTTTTTTCTCTCTAAAACCTTAAAGCATAATGTTATATATTTCTATAAGTTGTTTTAGATACACGGTGCTAATATTTCATGATTTGCTACAAAAGTAGTTATCGCAATAGTTTTGATTTCATGTTAAGAGAAAATCTACTTTTTAAATGTCGATTACGAAAGCATTAAGATATTTGTTGTTTGTTTAACCACCGTGTTGATTTCTCAGTCTACTTCAGAAGCATAAAGTTATATATCAGTCACTACGATGATAAAGAATCTTCGATTTGAATTTTAATAAAAGATTTATATATTTCTCCTTCAGATGGATAAATTTCTAAAGTGTGTTGTGGGTGTAATTTTGCTACTTTCCCTTTGTTACTCAGGTAAATTTCGTGGGCATTTTCATTTATTTTCCTAGATGAAAATGTCAATTATCTGTGTTCATATCTGAAAAGCTTATTTTATTTAAAAGTATTTATGATCAAAAGTACTTTTATCGTTTTATCAATACATCTGTAAAATATTCATTGCTGTTCTCATTTTTCTTTGCACAGCTCCACATTAATGCATCAAAAATGACAAATGATTGATATATTCAACAGTATCATCTTCACATTTTTATTTAGAAGTCACTTCATTGAATACTACCAGTGTAGCATCAGGCGGAAATGGAGGAACTGCTGTCACTGGAAGTATGGTGATCGTTGCCATAGTTATGACTTTGGGAAATCTGATTATAAACTACTAATACAGAAACTTTAATGACTGCGCTATTCCGATACTCTAACACATCGAAACAATGACTAACACCGATGGAATAAAATCAAAGAAACATGACCACTGTTACAATCTTTAGAAGATGTTTTCTTGAACCTTAATAAATTGGATTTCTCTTAAATTGACCTTATTCTTTACTTTGTTCTCTCGTATCAAAATATGTGTGTGATTTGATAAAGCCTATCGAGAACTGATGGGTACTGACATTTTTGTTTGATATTAATCGGGGCTAGTCAGATACCCGTATACATTGTCAGACAATAATATATATACATTTTGTAATTGTGAAGCAGAAACAAGCAGTCATATCTTCTATGACTGTGTATACGTCTAATTGTTTTGGAATGATGATGTGAAATGGTTCAATGCAAATGAAAATGATTATAAAATATGAATTTAAGAAGAATTGTCTTACTTGGTAATACAGAAGGAAACTGTTTAGAAAATTTTCTTTTATTGGTTGCAACAAAGTTTATATAATCCAGGCATCAAGCCCAAACACTGAAATCACTATGTCTTAGGCCAAACTCTGAGGCAGTATTACAGAAACCTTTTAAATTGTGTGAGTTAGGTGATTTCGTGTGTCAACAATTAATTTAGTTAGTTTTCAAATCATTTCCATTTTGTGGTCATATTCTTATTGGTGTTAATTGTAATCTGTTAAAAGGCAGCCTTTCACAAATTCTTATCCATACTGCACGTTAAAAGCCTCTTAAAAACAGGCGTACTGCGGAAACCTGGAACAGATGATATTGGGGAGTGTCGTTTACATAAGGAAATAAAATAGTTGATGGGCACTATTTTGATTTTCAGAGTAAAAATATTTTAGTACAGAACTTATCAACCGGATACCAGTTAGTCGGTGATTTATATTTGCTCGGAACTAGCTATTTAAAATAGACGTTATTATATGTATGTTGGAAGAATCACTTTAACGATTGAATTTTAAGAATTTTAGAATAAACAATGTAGAAGAAATTTGCCAATGATCTCATATATTTGTAACTGTTAAAAATATATATGTAAAAGGGTACAATATATGTACATGTATATGAATGTATACAAAAGAAACTTAATGTCATTGAAATCACATTCAATGTTTAGTCCTCATTTAAAACTTACACGCATTTGACGTTCAATTGTTAGATCAAGGAATAACGTTATTTTGAAGCTTTCTTGGCGTTACAATTGTGCGCAACGTCTTTAATGTTCCTAATAGTTAGACAAAATAATCTAATTGATAGTGCAGTTATAATTTTAAATGAACTATCGGATCGAAATACTAGAATTATGTTGATTTACTTTTAATAATGAGTAGACTAGTCATTATTGTTTTATCTATTTAATTTATTTTTCTATCTATTTAATGGATGATAGGTGAAGATAATAAACAGTGATCAATCTTTTATTTGATTTATTTTGGGAATGTTCATTTCTATTTTCTGCATTGTTCTTTCTTATCAAAGGTACCAAGTTCTTGTCAACTGACTAGTACGATGTATATGCATAAATGCCCCCCTCCTGTCAATCTGTTTCAGTCTTGCGTACCTGGCGCGAGGTTTTAAATTTTATCTGTTGTCATACATGTTCATAGAAATGTAAATTTTATTTGATTTCGGTCTTTGAGAAGAGGTTGATTTTCCCCCTTGAATGTGCCCTGAAATATACAAATTATGCCTGTATTTTAACAACACTCAGATTAAATGTTTGAATATAACGAAACAGTGGCACACATTTTCAGTTTCCATTAATTTGATAGAGAGGCGAAGATAACGAACAGTGATCAATCCCAGAACTCCAATAAGCAATACAAAATAGAGAGTTGGGCAAACACGGAACCCTGAATATACATGTACCAGAGGTGGGATTAGGTGCCTAGGAGGAGTAAGGATTTAACTGTCAACCAGTCCCACCCGCCGTGAGCCCTATATCTTGATCAGGTAAACGGAGTTATCCGTAGTTAAAATCAGTGTGCCAAGAACGTATGAAACTCGCCAGAAGCATTCGACCCAATCATATGTTGTATTGGCAAACTAGATCGTTATAACGACATTAGAATTTGCGATATACTGTCTTTAAACGAGATTGTTGAAACCTCTGCACCATTAACTTGTTTGTCAGTAGCCTGCCTCGATTTAAAAAAACTGATCATATGCAGAACAAGCTCTTGCGTATCGAATCAGTTGGGAAATTTAAACACCATATGCAGGTGATAATGAATTATTACTATATAGATATAGGAAGTTGACTATGGAGAAGCTGTAATCACCCCGTTTGTCATAAAGTTGAGTTGTTAGTTTGCCGTTAATATCTATTTTCAATAAAATATCTTAAGTATGAAGCAGAAGTGGACGACTCTGTGGTGTCTTTTAGTTCACAGAGATATATCGAATCGACATATGAATGAAAAATGATCATTGTTAATAAATAAAACGTCGTGGATATATCTAAATGTCGAATTGAAGGCCACAGCAAAAGATTTTTTCTTCTCGAGTAGAAGTTTTTGAATAAATTCTGCTACATAAGAATTTCAAAACAGGTCAGCTAACAAAGGAGCACAATTAGTGTCCATGGGAATTCCAACAGACTGTTGGAAGACCTGATCACCAAAGACTAAGAAAATATTGTCAATGAGGAACTCCAGCATATATTTCAACTTCAGAGTACTTGTGCATGGAATCAGACTGGTGTTTAACAAAGCAATATTTGGGATGACTGATCACTAGATATAAATAATTCCTTTTTCCATTTTTGTTGAAAAAGCAACTGTCTATGATGTCATAAAGGTCTTTAGAATTTTTTAGAATCCACATTTGATTGACACCACTTCAGGCATATGTAGTGGTTAAGAACACTTGAAGTGTCTCCTTCACAGCTGTTAATATTTCCGTGAGGAAAAAGGGGCTTGGTGGAACATTTACTGAGTCCAGCAATGTGTCTTTCTTTGTACAGTGTAAGGGTCTTTTATGAAGTTTAAGTATCCAGTATAGATACAGTAGCTCATATTCATCTGAACCACTGACTGGGGTATTAAATGTGTCTAAAACTGAAGCATGGTTTTGAAGAATTTCATCGTTTGAAAGGGCAGTTGGAGCATAAGTATGATTACCAAAAGCAGAATTAATGCCAAGTTCGTTCAAAATACAGTTGTAATAATGAACCTTACAAGCTAAGATAATGTTGTTACATGTACAAGCTTTGTTAACAGGAACCAAAACAGATTCCTCTATCAACCTATCTTATTCTTTCATCACTTCTAGTTTACTAAACACAGAAGGATAGATGGTACTTGCTTTTGTTTTGATGTGTTTATTGCGGGATTTTGATATCATCTTATACTTTTAATCTAAGTTATTCCTTTTCATATCGTCTGGCATAATCTTCGACAGAATCCATAATAGAGATGAAGTTCTTCTACCAATTGAAAGACCGAGTTTCTCTGTATTTACGACCTTTTAAAATAAGTGATTTGAGGTCCTCATTTTCAACTATATCAACATCACCAGTAATGACATGCCCAGCTGGACTATAGTTGAAAGAAGATTAAGAACAAGAACACGTAGGTGGATTAAGCGTGAGATCGTCTATATCTAGGCACTGCTAAGTTTTTTTTAATATAATTAAAAAGTTTGGATGCAATAGTAGAATTCAATTATCATGCAAGTCGAATATATAATCAACATTGCATAACGATACAATTTTTGCATCTTTTTTGTTTTATTTCCGAAGTTAATTAGAATATTCATTGTTTATTAAGTCATTGCGTTAATAAGTAAAAATTAGTTTGACTTGTTTGATTATTTGTTTTTGTATGATTATTGAAATAGAGCAATTTGCCATATCGGACATGAATAATCATATTAAAATAGACCATTACCATTTTATATATAGTATTGAAAACATCATTAGTACATACTGTATATTGATTATTGAAATTATTTCTTGTTTAAACCACCCCTGGAAGGACCAAATACTGCCGAAAAAATCAAAGCGTGTACGCCATGCCTACCGTTACGTGCGGACCGTTCACAAAACGTGCAGGCCACTCCTACTGTCCCATGCAAATCGTGCAAACTGTTCACAAAATGGGTCTTCGTTCAGTGCAAACCGTTCAACGCTCTGTGTAGGAATAGTTTCGTGTCGTTCCACACTAGAAAGGGGATATGGTTCCTAGGAGGAGTAAAGAACCCCTGTTGACCGGTCACACACGCCGTGAAATGTGTATTAATTCAGTTTTTGTTGTGAATTTCAAACAATCCTGCAGTTTTTTGTGATATTTGCTACGTATTTTGTTGTCTTCTTTTACAAGTAAATATGACAAACAGGGAGGAAGAAACACCTGTTACATAAGGAGGTTCAGAGGAACAAGTTGTATCAAGAAGTGATATAAATGGGTAAATAGGACATTTTTTCCCGAAAACTTGTACACCTAACTTAAGTGGTCTACAGACCACAGGAAAAAACTTGGTACAGGTAAGTTCATGAAAATGAATCAGCTCATACTGGTTCCATGATAGGTTCTCTAGGAAATTATTTTATTGAAAGTGCAGAATTGATTCCCAAACTACAACCATTTTCTGATGGTGAACCTCCTCAAAAAGGAGTTATTCGGAGTGACGATTCCATATCAAATGTATACAAAATGATCCTGTGGTAAGTACAAACCATATACTGCAAGCAATTGGGAGATCATTGTGAGGTACTGCAATAAAGATGTTGTTACGACCATTTCGTTAATTAGTGCTCTCTCTGGAGTTGTGATGTGATGTCATCATTTTTGGGGCACAATATTTTTATGTGTAGAGCCCGTGATTCTATTCTGGCAGGACGCGGCAAGTGCCATACCTGCATTACCAGTTTTCCCAGTGAAATTTTTACTAGTTAACTTACCAGTCAGCTTTGTACTGATAATTATGTTCACTGGAGGAAACTTCTGAATTGGTGAGTGTATTATTGTTTTTATTTAGGTATAAACTGTGCATTTATGTATCTCGGTAAATTTTGCATACTTAGTAATTTCAGTATAAAGTAATTGCTTTTAGTATTTGTGCAATTATATTCAAGTTCATTACTTATAATGCAATTAGGAAGTCAGGTAATATGTGATATCGCTGGATACGTGCACATTTATCATGTACGGAAGATAACTCCATTTTCACCATGTTTTCCATTCTTGATCTGTAATAATCTAGAGTTATGCCTCTTTTGTTTACATTATGTCGGCAATTTTTCTTATCCATACTGCAGTGTCTGTTATTTTCTAGTACATGTAATACATTATAATTGATTTGCTAGGATGTGTTATCATGTGTGATTTAATCTGAAATATCTTGTATTTATCGTATATTTTCTTTGTATTTTTTGTAGTAAATCGTCGTTAAACGCATTTACAAGTTGTTACCTACTTCATTTCCTACTTGGCCAGTACAGATGTTAATTTCATTGGGTGAGAAAACTACCTTAATTGAAATACTGAATAAACTGAATGCTTTATTTTCGGGTATTTCAATAAATGGACTGATCATGCAAGAATTTTGTAATTCTTTTCAACATCTCAGTGAAAATGTTAGCTCGTTTGGTTACAGAATTTAATCGGTGTTGCAGACAGCAACTGACTGTAATCATTTGCGTAAAGAAGCAAAAAACATTCTCTTACGTCATAAATGTTGGACATCATTGCACTGTGAAAAACTGAAATCACAAAACTAGACATAGATATGTTACTGTAGATAATTATGATTAGATATACTTAGGGAAATTCGACAGATCGAGAAGGAGATCGGTATAAGCAGTACCAACAATAAAGACATCGGAGAGAGTAAATTTAGTTCTTTACGTTTTACAATTCGTAATTTTTCGTTCCTTTCCGTAAATACATTTCGCGGGCTTCTTAGCCCATGCACGAGCACTTTCGCGCTCAGTAGATATACTAGCCCTGGTCAGTTTTCGGGCAGTTCGAAGTTCGTTACAAGTAACAAAGGAAGTCCTTGTATTGCTGTGCCTTAGCCTTCCCTCCCACCCAACCCATTGTCATTTCGAATTATGCACGACTTTTCAGGGTTTTTTTTTATTTGATGTTTGCTCATTAAAAGCGATCTTGTAACGAACGCAACCAACCTATCAACCTTTTTGTGTTTTATTGCCAAATAGTCAAGAATTTTTTTAAATTTTCGGACGAGGGCACTGAGGGAGAGAGTAAAGCAACAGGAGCGGGTGTACCCGAGGAGAAGAAAGCATAACGCGTAAATCACGTCATAACATATGTAGCAGGGTTGGTGTAATATTGCCATCTTCGCTATCTAAGGGTGACAATCTTCTATGTTTCTCTTTTCACCCTTGGTGGATTTAGTAGCCTTCAAAAGACCACGCCCTGTAATTCCATGGCATGCATCAAAATCGTGTTTAACAAATAGTGTGTAAATAGTATCGTTGACCTCCAAGGTTGAAATGGAACCATTCAAATTCATTTCAAAACTAAGGATATCTCCCTCTTGCATAGCTCTGATCCTTGGACGAATTTGGCTTCCGGTTTTGTTTTGTTTTTTGGCACTCTAGCTAGTTTCCTTTTAGCTCTTACAAGTTTTTTGTCATTTTGAATTTCCAAAATTTCGGCTTGAGCATCACTGAAGATACATTATTTGTCGAAATTCGCATCTGGTGCATCAAAATTGGTACCGTATAAGTTTTACATTGTAAGACAGAGAGACAGAATAGAAGCTCTGTCTCTCTTTCGTATTTTCTTGGTAAAATGCCGTGACTTAAACTGCATGATAATTCAGTCATAGGGGCAAATTGTTCAGGTCATCCGTCATCTACTTGGGAAATGTCGTTAGAGAGAATGGAATATCCGCTATCTATATCAGTGACCACCACATGTATTCCAGCCGCGGAAACTTTATCTGCAACATTTACACATTTCCAGTTAATGCTATTGCAGCAACCACAGAGATGGTCAACATTGATTGGAGAAAGGAGCAGACACAAGATCAGACCTCGGAAAAGGTAATAGAGATTTTGGAAAGAAAAGGAATGGCAGTAAAAAGGAACGACTTTGGTGCAGAAATGTCTTAGGGAACAGAGAAAAAAACTGCTGATCTTTATCGACTCTTAATCGACGGTCGGTTCTGAATAGAGAGAAGGCATTACGATTATGTCTGCCGGATCATTTCATTGTACTTTGAAACTTGGTTGATGATCGATTGATTGTATCTTGTTTAACATCCCTCTCGAGAGAATTTTTCACTGATATGTAGACGTCACAAGGGCTTCAAATTTAGGCATATGCTCGGCGCTTATGGCCATTAAACAGTGAGAGTTCTTTAGCGTGCCACACCTACCGTGACACGGGACACCCGTTTTACCCGTGACATTCACACCTGATACCGAGGGTTGGCGATGGAACTGTCACTACCTGTTTTAGTCCGAAATATCTGTCGTTTTCTTGGCATTTTTAATGATTTTGATATTTACGCAGCCGGGATTCGAACCCCGACCTTCCGTATGCGAAACGAACTCTGTAAACCACCGCGGTGGCAAAACAAAAACAGATTGGAAATCTGCTTCATACTTTAAGATATTATATTGAACAGAAATATTATCGGTAAACTAACAACTCAACTTTATGACACACAAGATAACTTCATCTTCCCCATTGTCAACTTCCCGTATATAAATATGTATGTAGCAATATTTCATTATTACCTGAATATGGTGCTTATGAATGTATCTCAATTGATTTGTTACGCACGAGCTTGTTCTGTGCATGATCAGCTTTTAAATTGAGGCAGGCTACGAACAAACAAGTTGGTGTTACTTGGGTTTCAACAGCCTCATTTAAAGTAAGCAATTCACACATTCTATGGTCGTTATAACGATCTAATTTACCAATACAACCGGTCATTGGGTCAAATGCTGTCTGATGTGTTTCATCAGGCCGACAGATCATAAAACGAACCCAAATCGTTAAGTACCGCGGTATCATAGGACACCGGCATGTATCTGGCGAAAGTCCGACGAAGTTGACAACCCCCATCTTGTGTGCCATCGAAGAGCAAACTGTTATGATATGGGAATGCATTTGCTACGAAGGTGTTGGGACATTGACCAGTGTTAACGGTAATATCAACTCTCAAAAATATATTCAACATTTTAGAAAACAATTTATTGCCCGTTATTGTTAGACATAATCCACATTGAAATTATGTTTTTCAAGATGGCAATACCCCCGTCCATAGATCACGATTACTCAGCACCCGGTACCTACATGTATATGGAAGAAAAATATGTAAACACTACATCATGGCCAGCTCAGTCTCCCGATATCAATACTATTGAAAAGATTTGGTTGCGACTTAAAAGACACTTGCAGTCCATCGAAAACTCCATCAATTCAAGAGATCAGGTGATCACAGAAGTTACAGGTCTTTCGCAAAACCTACCGGTGAATTATATCCGTCAGTTATATGCTACAATTTCAACACGGCTACAAGAAGTTATTAGAATGAATCTCACTAAATATTAAGGTAAGACAAACAATATTATTAAACATCAGGAGAGTAGTTTATATTGAGTAGTTAATGTAAACAAACCGCCGTAACTTTGACGTCAGCGACGAATACTTATGCCCAGTGACTTGTGAATGGTTTGTTTACAGGAAGACATTTATTATATATATTAAAACGTCGAGTGTGTCTGAGTTCAGTGTACAATTCTGTAGCGGTTTTCTCTGCAAAATGAGGTCGATCTCCTGAAACAGGCCTCGTCTTGTTGATTCTGGTACATGGGCCCTAGTTGTCTTCTGGATCCCGGACTGACTTGACTTATTCCTCTTGGCCCCTGAGGGGGCATAGGGCCTCAACAATAGTTTTCCATCTGTCTCGGTCATGTGCAGCTTGTTTGGTTTCTCCCCATGACATCTGGATCGACTTGAGCTCTGTGTTTAAAGTTCTTCGCCATGTTGTTACTGGGCGCCCCCTTTTTCTTTTTCCTTGTGGATTCCATTCTAATGCATGTTTTGTGATGTTATTCTGTGGTCGTCTGAGGATATAACCAATCCAACGCCATTTTCTTCTTTTGATGGTATCAATTAATGGAGTTTGGCTTGTTCTTCTCCATAATTCCTGGTTTGATATTTTCTCAGGCCATCTAATTTTCAATATCTGTCTGAGGCATTTGTTTATAAAAACTTGGAGGTCATCCTCTGTTTTTTTTAGTTTGTTTCCATGTCTCAGATCTGTAAAGAAGAACAGATTTTACATTGGGTTCGAATATTCTGATTTTCGTTTTGAGGCTGATGTTATTGCTCTTCCAGATTGGTCTCAAGGTAACAAAGGCATGTCTTGCCTTCCCAATTCTACTTCTGATGTCTTCATCTGCTCCTCCAGTTTTGCTGACTATGCTTCCCAGATACGTGAAGCTATCAACATCTTGGATGCTGTTGCCTTCCAACATCACAGGCGAGTCATGTTGTGCATTGATTCTTAGGCACTTGGTCTTTTTGATGTTTAATTCAAGCCCTGTTGACCTTTCAACTGTTTGGAGTGACTCTGTTTTCAGTTGGATATGCTGGAACAGATGTGATAATAAGCTAACGTCATCTGCGAAGTCCAGATCTTCTAGTTTGGAGGATAGTGTCCATTGAATACCTCTGGGTGGTGTCATGCTTGTTTTCATTATCCAGTCAATGACAAGAGAGAAGATCAGAGGGGATAATAGACATCCTTGACGTACCCCTGTGCCCACGTTGAACAATGGTGACAGTGATGAATTAAATTGTGAATGACTTGGCATTTGGTGTTGTTATAGAGTCCTTGTATTATTCTAACAATTTTTTCTGGGATACCATAATGTCTCAGAACTTTCCATATTGTTATGCGGTCAAGCATGTCGAAGGCTTTTTTGAAGTCGACAAAGTTGATATAGAGTGGTGATTGTCATTCGAGAGATTGTTCTATGATGAGACGCAATGTGGCTATTTGGTCTGTACATGAGCGTCCACACCTGAATCCTGCTTGTTCATCTCTGAGGCATCTATCGATGGCTTCTTTGATTCTTTCAAGAATTATGTGTGTCAAGACTTTGCTAGGTAGTGAGAGTAGTTGTATACCTCTCCAGTTTTGACAATCACTAAGGTCTCCATTCTTTGGCAATTTTACTATGAACCCTGTTCTCCAGTCCTCTGGTATTTCCTCAGATGTCCAGATAGTATTTAACAGATCGTGGAGTATATTTGCTGTTGTTTCAGGGCTTGCTTTCAGTACTTCTGGTGGACTATGGTCTGGTCCTGGAGCTTTACCGTTTTTGATTTTTCGAATTGCCTTGATCATTTCATCTTTAGAGATGGCGAATGCTTCAATATCAAGAACATCACCTGGAGGAATGTCAGGGCTATTGGCAATCTCATCTCCATTTAGAAGGCTGCTGAAGTAATCTTTCCATCTTTCTAGTTATTTTTCCAGTTTCGTTATGGCGTTTCCACCTCTGTCTCTTATTGGTCTTGATGTATTGGTCTTTCTGCCTGCCAGCTGTCTTGTAATGTTATAAACAGTTTTAGTGTCATTTCTAATCATGGCATTTTCAGCTTCAGTAGCTAGTTGGTTAATATATTTCCTTTTGTCAAGCTTCGCATTTCTTTTAACTTCTTTCTGTAGATCTGAGTATTCTTTTGGAAGCTTCTCTTTCTGGGGTCTAGTTTTTGCTTGTTCAAATTGGATTTTAGTTTTTCTTCTTTTCTCGATGGCATCGATTGTTTCATTTGACAACCAGGTCTTGTATTGTCTCTTGTTGTCTGGATCCCGGACGAATCCCAAAATCCAGCTAGCAAGCGAGCGAGCGAGCGAGCGAGAGAGAGAGAGAGAGAGAGAGAGAGAGAGAGAGAGAGAGAGAGAGAGAGAGAGTCTAGTTTCAGCAGATCCAAACATTACTTGGTACGCATACAGGTATACAAACCCAGGAAAACTCTCCCGGGGACAATAAACATGAACGCCTGATCGAGATATAGGGCTCAAGGCGGGTGTGACCGGTCGACAGAATATGTTTACTTCTCCTAGGCACCTGATCCCACCTCTGGTATATCCAGCGGTCCGTGTTTGCCCAACTCTCTATTTTTTTTTTATTCCTTAAAGGAATTATAAGATTGATCGCTGTTCGTTATCTTCACTTTCATAAGAGTTGGTGGGGCGTTCATTGACCTCACCTAAACTAGGCCTATACTTGTGTCTGATTTACTAGTTCAGGACTGGGTTTCGTGTAGAATCAATATTTATCACCAAAATCCTGGCCTGGAGGCTATCAGACTTTTTGGAGCACGTTTTCATACTCAAACTCTGTGCTCTAAATCGTACTCATACTTAAAATTTAATGTAATAAAACTTTTATAAAGTCATTCGGAGTACATGCTCAGAGTTGTACTCAAAAGAAATATGGCTGAGTTTGAGTACGAGTACGGTAAAAGGTTTATAATCCCCAGGCCAGACCTGCATTCAACATGGCTCCACAGCAGGGGGCATAATTGGGACGAGAAAAATACGATAGTACATGTTCACGAACGATGTGCCCATAAGTACTCGAATATAGCGAACACGGATATAGCGAAATTACGGCTATCGCGAGGTGAAATAGACTTCCCCGGGAAATTCTTTATCTATTCTATATAACAATCTCGGTCTATAACGAACACGGATATAGCGAATTTACGGATATAACGAAGTAAATTCGAATTCCTATCCCCCTTGAATTAAAAATGAATGTATAAATCACCTTTTATAACGAATTTGCTTTTTATTTGTTTTTGTTTGTTTTTTTTGGTTTTTTTTTTGTTTTTTCATTTTAAACTTGTTGTGATTTTTACCAATCGCTTTCCATTGCCATAAAGGATAAACACTTATTACGAAATTTTTCGAAAATATACAGACTTAATTTCTCTTAGAGACTATACAAATGCAAGTATATCGATTGTTGCTTTCTTATACAACTGATATACACGTAGAACAAATCAGTTTTATAGCGAATTCGTTATATTTGAATTATGAATTCGCTATAAATGTATAGCGAATTATCCTTATAGCGAATTTTTATAGAGTGTCCGCAGAAATTCGCTATATCAGAGTCTTTCTGTATCTCCATTATTTTTTTTAAAGAGTGTGTCTTACCGAAAGCCCTCGCGCAAATTTTAATCAAAACAATCTGCATACTGTTTGCATGATATAAACATTGTAAGAATAAATCCCTTTTAGTGACTGAAATGGATAGACTTAATTACAAAAGGTTATGACTGGACTGAACATCCACGGGAACAAAAATGTCAATATACCGTTTAAGAGAGTGTGGGGCGTTTCGCCCTATGACGATTCGCCCCAAAAGACATTTTGTCCCAAAGACATTTCGCCTCCAGACTTCACCTTTGAACAGTTTCGCCCAAATATTTTATGTCTTTGTGTTACGAGTGATTATGTTTCATACATTGTTTGCTTTCTTTATTTTGTAGATTATTAGTGTTTTATACATTGTTGTACAAAGTTTGCTTTCGTTATTTTGTAGATTATTAGTGTTTTATACATTGTCTGTTGCACAAAGTTTGCTTTCTTTATCTTGCAGATTATTAGTGTTTCATACATTGCCTGTTGTACGAAACGAAAGCAAACTTTGTACAACAGGCAATGTATGAAACACTAATAACCTACAAAATAAAGAAAACAAACTTTGTACAACAGACAATGTATGAAACACTAATAATCTACAAAATAAAGAAACCAAACTTTGTACAACAGGCAATGTATGAAACACTAATAATCTACAAAATAAAGAAAGCAGATTTGGTTTAATAGTCAACTAACTGATTTGAAGCGAACAACAGTGTCTTACGAGTGCACATTAATTGCTAGAACCAGTCGAAGCTGAAAGTAAATTTCCAGACATGCATTATGAAGGACTGTTTCGAGATTCGGTGAAGGCGTCAGTCCAAATATTCAGCCGAGCCGAATCTCAACCGAGATTATAATTATTTAAAGTAAAACTAAATATGGCGTGTAAAACGTTGCACTATTATACTAATCTTGTTATTCATATTCGAAAACTTGTAATTTATATTCTAAAGCATATCATTCATATTCGAAAAGTTGTTATTCATATTCGATAATTTTATCATTCATATTCAAAAACATGTTATTCTTATTCAAAACGTGTTATTCATATTCGAAAACATGTCATTCTTATTCAATAAATTGTTATTCATATTCTAAACTTTTCATTCATATTCAAAAACATGTGATTCATATTCGATAATCTTATCATTCATATTCAAAAACATGTGATTCATATTCGATAATTTTATCATTCATATTCAAAAACATGTTATTCTTATTCAAAACGTGTTATTCATATTCGAAAACATGTCATTCTTATTCAATAAATTGTTATTCATATTCTAAACTTTTCATTCATATTCAAAAACATGTGATTCATATTCGATAATCTTATCATTCATATTCAAAAACATGTGATTCATATTCGATAATCTTATCATTCACATTCAAAGACATGTGATTCATATTCGATAATCTTATCATTCATATTCGATAATCATGTCATTTATATTCGATAATTATGTTATTTATATTCGACAATCATGTCATTCTTATTCAGGGCCGTAAATTACATGGAGGCGGAGGAGGCAGCTGCCTCCTCCAACTTTTGAGCCAAAAAAAAATTAAAATTTAAAGTTCATTAGAATTTATGTTGTTTCCAATAACTAAGAACATGATACCTCCCTTAAAAAGCATTCCAAATCTTTCTTTTAGAATGAGTTAGTCAAGTAACATCTTAGAAGGCCCTAGAATCAAGGATTTTGCACGAAACGTGTTCAGTGTGCACAAAATGTGCTCAGCGTCTGGGGGCCTGGGCGGCCCCCAGACCCCCGCCTAATTTCCTGCCTCCTCCAAATTGAAGTTTAATTTACGGCCCTGTTATTCAATGGTCATGTCATTCTTATTCGATAATTTTTTAATTCTTATTCAATATAATTTGCATTGTGGGTAATATTATCAGTTTGTAAAGTCTCTGCTCATTGGGTACATGTATGTGAAAACGAAAGTAGATTATGATGTTACCATATCTGGTGGTAAGTGTACATTCTTTATGTTAGTCAGTGTAATACGATGAACATTTACTAAAAGTTTATCAATCAATAGACATTCATTACCTATGAATGTGTTGCGTACACGTGGTCCAGATA